>NC_057808.1:300765946-300791950 GCF_018294505.1 Triticum aestivum | reverse complement strand
TGGGGGGTTGCCCCCGCGGCGCGATTCCGCATCCAGATTTGGCCAGAATCGCCGGCGGCGGACGGGCGGAACCAATGACGGGCGGCGGCAGAAGAAGGTGGGGAAAGGGCGCGGGCTGAAATGTCCCTCCCGCCAACCGTTCCCCTGCGGTACGGGGCACCGTAGGGGCGAGGCAGAAACCTGCGTATTGGCGAGGTGGGGCCGAGATTTTGCTGCGCCCCTCAAAAAGTTTTACGGACCGGCCGCATTTGCAGCGTCTGTTCAGGCGGGATTTTTCACGCTACCCGTAACGGTTATTTTGCGGGTCAGGACTTTTTACGGGGTGTGCTAGAGTTGCTCTTACAACCACCATCTGAAGGCGGTGCCTCCCCCTCTGTGCTGGCAATCTTCACGCCCACCACACTGGCGAGGGTACCACCCGTGCTGGCAATCTTCACGCCCACGCACACACAAACGTGTTTGATTAAATGCCGCAAGGATTTTCTCACTGGAAAGTCGATCCTACCTTGTCAGTTCAAGAGGTGGGAAGGGGGGATTAAACTTTTGTTAAGTATCTGCGGTGAGCTTAAATTTCTAAACCTGCACTTTTCTGATGCATGTAAATTCCGAGTTTTTTTTAATATGTTTTCTGGATATAATTGACTGGCGCATCATGAAACTGCATCTAGCATTCAGTGATCAAAAAGTGTTATTTATGAGGATGATCATTCTTTTTTTCCTGACCACTCCTTTTTTTCGCGATGGTAGTTGACACAATGATGGCTATTAAACTCGAGTACGGAGTAAAGAAAAACTGGATGGGTGATCCATGCTTTCCTGCCAACTATCGATGGAGTGGCGTGAACTGTAGCGGCGTAACTGCTAACACAACGCGGATAATATCTCTGTGAGTATTATTTGGATGGTATTTCATCTTGCGTGTGCAAATATGTAGCCTTTGCGTTATGTTCTAATATTGATTGTCATGCAGGGATCTATCAGACAGTAACTTGACTGGAGTGATATCTGATAACTTCACACTGCTCACAGAACTCCGATATCTGTAAGTGTTGGATAATGAGGATAACTGTGATATATGCAAATTTGTCACAAATAGATATGATTAGTGGATGGCGGGGAAGTGTATGAAGTGCGTAATACTTACAGATACTTGTTTTTTTATAGCTATGTTCTACTCCCTCCGTCCCAAAATAAGTGCCACTGATTTAGTAGTAAATCAGCTACACTTATTTTGGGACGGAGGGAGTACTATCCATAATATCTGACATCTTCATTTGACATGGAACGGGGAGCCCCTTGTATCTGTTTTCTGTAGTTGAGGACTTCTATTTGGATAGCTTTTGTTGCCATTGTTACGATGCTAAGAACATCGTTCAATGTCTAAACTACATGTCATTTTCTACAGGGATTTATCTGGCAACAGTCTGAATGGACCAGTTCCAAAGTCCCTCTGTAAAAGGAGTGCAGGATCACTCATTTTCAGGTTTGCTTCCTTTTCTCTGAATATGCGCTCGGCTGAATATTTAAGGTTGCTTTTTCCACGAAAGTAACTCTGAACTGATTGTGATAAGAAAAAAACTCTGAATTGATTGTCTGATGCAATTTCACTATTTCAGGTATCAATCTGATGAAGATATGTGCAACAAAACAACAATAAGTCCGCCTCCATCAAAAAATAGAACAGCCATAATATCTATTTCAATAGTGGTTCCCATGTTGGTAGTGGCTATACTTGTTGTGGCATGTTTGATCTGGAGGGGAAGGAGAAAGCCCAAAAGTGTGTATGCTCTACTCATTTAACAACATATAGTTAAATTGATTGATTATTAACTAATAAGGTTTACTACATTTAGTGTTTCTGTAATATAACTGACATTTGTGCAACCAGTTTCTACACATGATCCTCCCAGGGAACCAGAACTTCAGAGTGCTCCTGAAAGTAGAAAAAGTAATGGGGATCAGCTGCAAAATACTGAGAACCGCCGATTCACATACAAGGAGCTAGAGAAGTTTACTGATAAATTCCAACGGTGCATTGGTAAAGGAGGTTTTGGACTCGTGTACTACGGCCGTTTAGAAGACAATGCTGAGGTTGCTGTCAAGATGCGTTCTGAATCATCATCACATGGACTTGATGAGTTTTTAGCCGAGGTACTTTAATTCTCCCCTGGTTCAGAAAGTTTTCAGTTTGAAATGTAAGTTTTGTTGAGTAATCACAGTGAGTTTACATGCAAATTAAGATATTTTCCCTCTGCGCTATGTCTCTTTACATAGGTCAATAGCTTGACAAAGGTGCATCACAGGAACCTAGTTTCTTTGGTTGGTTACTGCTGGGAGAAGGACCATTTAGCACTGGTTTATGAGTACATGTCCCAGGGCAATCTTTGTGATCATCTGAGAGGTTTGTCCATTCGCAAACCTAATGAAGTGATAACAAATTTTGCAGTTGTCTTAAAATTTCATAAAAAGTTAGAACTTCAATGGCTATATATCTTGAATGCTTTTAAATTATTTATCTAAAATAGTTCGGGGGTGTCTACATCTCTTCCTTGTGAAGTACCTGCAACCGTCAGTAACAGCTAGTAATGTTTGCTTATATTGCTTCTTGTTAAAAAAACATTTTGTTTACCATTGGCTGACGAAGTAACAATCTTTATGCATCTAATTTATTCAATATCGGACACAGAAGAGTAGGAAGACTGTGAGAGATCATAACAGAATTGCAAATGGAGCAATATTGCATAAATATATGAACATTGGCATGTAAAGCTGTTGATACAATTCTGCTCTCTAACTGTGACCATGCTTGTATATGAAGGGAAAAATGGTGCTGGTGAAACCTTAAGTTGGGCGACACGTGTACAAATCGTGCTCGAAGCTGCACAAGGTATGGTTTAGTGGAAAGATATAGTTTCTTAAGCGTATTTGTTATAGATGGTCCGCTCTTCTTTCCAGTCAAGTTTTGAAGGACTCGCTATGATATGTGTAGGCCTGGATTATCTGCACAAGGGATGTAGCTTGCCAATAATTCACCGGGATGTAAAAACCAACAACATTCTCCTAGGTCATAATCTAAAGGCGAAAATAGCTGATTTTGGACTTTGCAAGACCTATCTTAGCGACATGCAGACCCACATATCAACCAATGCGGCTGGGACAGCAGGTTACATGGACCCCGAGTATGTCTCTTTCTATACTATAAAACTTTTGTACCTCTTTCTCATATATGGCATTGTTGCTTAATCCAAATTAGGTTTCTAATAGGTGGTTTACCTGCTATTTCTTAGGTACTATCACACTGGCTGGCTCACTGAAAGCAGCGATGTCTATAGCTTCGGTGTTGTTCTACTTGAGGTAGCAACCGGTGAGCCACCGGTACTGCCGGGCCATGGCCACATCGTTCAACGTGTGAAGCAGAAGATTGCCACTGGCAACATCACCACGGTGGCAGATGCCCACCTTGGAGGTGAATATGATGTCAACTCCATGTGGAAACTGGTCGACACCGCGATGGCGTGCACAGCGGATGCTGCTGTCCGAAGGCCAACAATGGCTGCCGTCGTGGCGCAGCTGAAAGAGAGCCTTGCGTTGGAGGAAGGTCGTGAGGACAGTAGCGTCAGGGGAAGCATAGCGAGTACTACTGCTGCCCCGATGTCCGCGTTTGGTCCATCAGCAAGATGAATCTGCGACTTTACCCAGACGTGTTTCATCGCATCATTGATGGGTCTCTCTAGTATATTTTTATGGGATTGCAAGGTCTTCATTACAAACTGTTTATTGTGAATTGTTTGTCATGCTAGGGCAAGCTAATATTTATATTATGTTGTGCTCTCTGGAATTCGACCATATGTTTGCACGCAATAAGGTCTGCGTGAGCTGTGAGCAGGTATGGAGCTAATTCCCGTACATGATTGTAATATAAGAACCTACGGCTTGGTAAGTAGTCTAATCAGTTGGAAATGTGGTGCAGTGTGGTGATGCATTAATTTGCTTCAGTGTTGCTACCTTTGAATTTCACATTGCTTTTGCTTTGATCCGCTGCTTTCACGAGTAGTATTTTGTCCATTTTGAGTTTTGTGACTACAAGTTGTTGCATTTGTATTGGTTGAATTATTGTAGGTTGTCATTCTGTTGACAGCACTTGTACAATAACTATCAATATTACTGGCAATATTTTTTCAGTATATATTGTTTAAACATGTACGACGCTTACGCACCCACCTTGGAAACAACCTGTTTTCTTTGGTTCAGATCACTACGAATGAACCTGCACCTAAAATAGTGGAGCCATGGATCTTCACCTTCAACATGAAACGGAGAATCTATTTCTAGTGGCAACCTTCGAACTAAGTTTTCATTAAATTTGTAGAACGATGAAGACACACAACTTGTTTATTATGATGAGGTCCCGGGAGTATAATGAGGGAATGAAAATGGCAAGAGTTCATCGCTTGCTCACTGTACTGCAAGTTGAGGCACTAACAAAGTAGTGGTCTGTACTACTAGCGGGGCCGGAGGAAAGAACCTGGGCACCCCGTGGTGGTCTGCTGCCGCGTATCCAGTTTAGGGCCAGTTCTTTTGGTGGCTTTTAGAATAAGTTGCAATAAGCTGCCCCTACTTAGCTTATTCTAGAAACCCAAACAAATTTATTTTTTTAGAAGCGTAGTAGTTAAGACTTGACTAGTAGGCTTCTAAAAAGAAAATTTTGGTTGGGCTTCTAGAATAAGCTGGGTAGGAGGCAGCTTATTCTGGAAGCCAAAAAAAGCTAGCAAAAGAACTGGCCCTAAGCGCCCACCCAGGCGACGAGGCCAATGCCCTGCTAGCAAGAGGCGTCTTGAGCAGCAGACGCCCACGCACCGGATGCATCATCAGAGCTTGGCCCTTTCACGACGCATGTTGTCTTGCCGCCTACCCCTGCGTTCAAGGTGTTTGACGAAACGACGCTGAGCTCACCTAGCTGGCCGCGGTGTCCAGACCAGACCCCGTCCTCGTCAACCGCTTGTGGCCACGCGACATTCCTATCCACGCTCTTCGCCATCACCAACCCTCACCCGCCTCCTCATCGGCATGTGGGAGTTTTCGAGAAAGGCTTTCGCCCCGCTCTATCAACCACTACAAGCACTAGAGCGGGCTGCCGCCGTCGTCACCCATCACTCACCGGAGCTGGCCAAAACTTGTTTTAATAGTGTTACTCCATCGGACCAGCGCACCTGAACAACAGCCATCACTGCTGGAGAGAATCTCAGATCGAAAGGATCCAACCCGTGTACACACAAACAAAGATTGGATCCACGAAGATCCATCGAAGATAAAAAACTAACTGAATCCCATGAGATTCATTGGAGACACACCTATCGCCTACGCTCAAAACTATTAGCATAAACATACAAAGAAGATATCAAATCCTATTGGTGCTCAACACCTAAACATAATAGTGTTCCTCCATATCCCCGAGAACTAGGGAGTCTATTCGGACAACTGTACCATGAGCAGATGGTAACTAATGAGGAGGAAATGGTTCATATGAGATGTCAACATGACAGCAACAAGCGAAGACGACACACAAGGGCATGCAACTAATTGCTTCATTGTTTAGTGGCGCAAGAACAATTCGTGAAATTTGAGTGGCAGCCTTTAGATATTTGAGTTCGGTAGTGACATGAACCAAACCTTTTCTAACATGGTGTCATCAATTAGACTAATAGGATCATCCCTGAAATAGTCTATTGACATTATAAACTTCGCCCTCCAGTGGCCTAGATCAATAATTGTTCTGTACCCCTTCGATCTGTCTAGCATGGGAAACGTTTCGGAAAAGAAACAAGGCTACAAAACTTCGCTCAAGTTGTCGTCACACGCTCCAGAATGCTGTTGGGCGTTCATATCGGTGTCCTCGGACGACCAACCAGGTGCTGCATCAGCCCCATCTATGCATATCGGAGGCACTAAACTAAAATCATTAAGAAAGAAAGAAAGGGCTAGCGCTGAGCTATGCCAAGTGGCGACCGCTGGTTGGCTTGATGGAACGTTTCTTTTCTTTCTTTCTTTCTTTTTTCCCTTTTTTAAGATGGAGGTGAGGTTTTTTCCTAAGTTTTTTTTTACATGGAGGTGAGGATCCACATATTTTTTTAGATCAAAACAAACCCATAATTTTCCATGTGGCAATTGCTGGTTGGCCGAGTGAGGAAGGTTCTTTAAAAAAAAAAGATGATGACAAGTTTTTTTCGTTTTAGATGAAGGTGAGAACCCATGATTTTTAAAAGGAAACGAGCCCATAATTTTCTCGCAGGCGGCGTCAACCGCTAGTCCAGCTTTAAATGTGTTGTTTCATGCATGCATCCATCCACGTGTGAAGGCTCTAGGCATGAGCTCGAACGAAAGACTTGGCTTGATGGTGCGCACGCGGATGAATTGCAAGCGTGCAAAGACCTCTGCCGCTGACAACGATCGAAAGCAAGGGACGAATAGGTCAGAGTATGAAAGTTTGGCCATGGCTGGGCATGCCGGCTGGAATCAATAGCCTCGTGCGTCTTCTTGCCTTATGCACACACCAAACACTAGATATAAGATTGATTGTTTTCCCTTAGAAGAAAAAGCCATCAGTAGACGTCGGACCATCAGGTTGGATTCTATCAGACTAGTCCTAAACCGTTGGATTGAAAGCTAGATGTACCTCCGATTTGATAGTTAGGCCATGCCCGAGATTATTTAGAGTTAAATACACTGCAGGTGCCCTAACTTGTTCGACATGGTAAGTTTGGTGCCTAAATTTGGAAAATACATAAAAATGATGCCATAACTTGTTTGGACATTTAAATATGGTGCCTCTGGGCGTATGCCGCCGTACCGAGTGCTTGTGTGGCATGCCAGCGTGTTGTTGCGCCACATGTGAGTGGTTGCGGGTGCTGTACGCGCTCTATGAGCTGTTTGCGCTGTTTTTTTATCGAAACACTCCTAAACTTTAATTAATTCTCACAAACAAATACCTCATGTACTTTAATTAATTGTCGCAAAAAATACCCATGATGACATGGTGAAGGGAAATCAAACCAATGATCTCGTAGCCCGACCGGACCATGCGCCCAACCTTTGATCTGCATTTAACTACCAGCAAGCAATTTATATAGACTAGTCCACATAGCGCCTGCACATGTTCCTACTATTTTTTTTAAAAAAACATTCAAGTTACCATCTTGTTTTTTAGTGAAGTTTCTGTTTAGCTTTCATGATACAATAAGTTTTTCCATATGAAAAAAATAAAATTATTATCACTATGCGATTATTGTTTATTTTATATCTCTACTCTATTTTCATTATGGTGTACTTTGAAGAGATAAACATGAACTTTTCTAAACTTTATGTGGATTTAAAATTTTGAACGTATATTAAAAACACAGTGAACATTTTTTTTAAATACGCGTTCAAGTTTATTTTCATATTATTTTAGAAAATGCTCACTTTACTTAGAAAATGTTGAACATGTATTAAAAAAATATTGTGTTAAATTATTCTTACATTTCTACAAACATGTTTAACATGTCAGTACATTTCTAGAATTTACTGTTGCTACACAATAATTTTTAATACACGCTGAACAATTTTTTAAATACAAATGTCAATTTTTAACAATCGTGTATTTTAAAAACACAATGAAGATACACAATAATCGTGCGTGCTTGTGGTCTTGAGTGAAGATACATAAAGTCATACAATAATTTTTAAATACGTTCAACTTTTGAATCCACATAAATTTTAGAAAAAGCTCATGTTTATCTCGTCAAGGTAAACACTAATGAAGATAGAATAAAGATATAAAATAAACAATATGCATATTGATAATCATTTTATATTTTCATATGGGAAAATTTATGTATTATGAAAATTAAACAGAAACTTCACTAGGAAAACAAAGCGATACTTGAAAAAAAAAACTGGTCGAAAACATGTGTAGAGCCATACGTGGAATCGTCCATATAAGAGGCCTCTCCACATAAATTGCTAGACAGCAATAAACTCACCAAAGTGGGGCCTGTTGGTCCGCTCTTTTGTTAGGCAACCAGGACGTCCCTAGTTCAAATTCCCCCTCTACCGACTTGTTAGTTTTTTTTTTGCGAGAACTACTTAAAGTCTAGGGGCGTTCCTGTAAAAAAACAGCGCCCAATATGCCACCGGGCACTCGATACCGTGGCATACGTCGAGATGCACCGTATTTGAACGCCCGGACAGGTTACAGTATCATTTTTATGTATTTTTCAAGATTAGGCACCAAACTAACTGTGCCGGACAAGTTAAAGCACCTCCAGTGTATTTAACTCGACTATTTACATGCCGTGTAATTAGTCTTACATGGAGCCTGGGATAACCCAACATCCGGTACTTAATTTATTAGGATTTGCGCTAATTAGTACCCTCTTGGTTCACAAATATAAGATGTTTTAACTTTTTCTTTACGGATGGGTATTTAATTTTTACTGGTTAGCAGCCATAAACCATGGAAAATCTGATTACTAGTAGTATGTTGCCCTTTGCCCTTTTTTTCTGTGAAAACTCTACCCAACCTATCCAAAACATATAAGATCATTGGTAGTGGGAGTGTTAAGTAATTTTAGTGTAATTAAATGGAGAAAGAGGGTTGAGTATCGATACCCTATGATATTAAAATGATATTATTTATCACGCATGATAATAAATAAGATCATCTAAAATACTTGTATGCTCCTCACTAATTACGGAGGCGATATAATGCAGTAGTGTCATATAGTACTCCTCACCGCAAGTGGCCTAAACAAACTTTTTTAATACAAGTAGCCTAAACAACTACGACAGCATATAATAAGAGGAGCAGATGAATGGGTGTGTCACATGTAGCCTAAGCTTGTAGCCGCCGGTGGTTTTGAACTTGCAATGCTGATGGAAGCGTAGGCATACCACTCACATCCTAAGTTGGTGCGTAATATATATACGTGAGGCATGGCCTAGTTCTCCAAGGCCATTGATGAACTGAGTACTTTCCTCTCTCTCAATGAGGTCGTTGTGGGTTTTGTTTGGGGCGTTCGTATTGGCAGTCACAGCAGTTCATGTCGCCGGTCAGCAAGAAGGTTCATTTTTCACCTCAATTACATGGATCGTATCCATATATCCACAACACAAACGTTTTGTAGATGTGTATTTCATTATTATGATCCAAATAGCAGGCTTTTCATCGTAATTCTCAGCCTTTTCGTCTTGGTTGTGTACATATGTGCCATCAATAATCAGGTTTCCTGAGCATCGACTGCGGCCTGGATGCCAAATTCAGCGGGCGCAAGGACACCCACACAGATATCGCCTACGTCTCCGATGGTCCGTACGTCGACGGCGGGGAGAACCGCAGGGTGGCCGCCGAGTTCGATACTCCTAGCGCGTCACTCGAGGACCTCCGCACGCTCAGGAGTTTCCCGTCCGGCCTACGGAACTGCTACACGCTCCCCACCAAGAGCGGCGCCAAGTACCTTGTCCGGATGGTATTCTTCCACGGGAACTACGACGGCAAGCCAGCCGTGTTCGACCTGCACCTTGGCACCAACTACTGGGATACGATGACGATCCGAAACATGACTGACACCCAGTACTGGTGGTCCGAGGCGATCTTCATCGCGTGGGCGAGCTCGGTGCCGGTCTGCCTGGTGAACACCGGCGGCGGTACGCCGTTCGTCAACACGGTGGAGCTGAGGCCTCTCGGTGCCTCGCTTTACCCGGACCTCACCATCGACGGCTCCATGTCCACGTATGGAAGGATAAATACAGGGGGGAACTTTACCAGGTATGTATGAAACTCTGGTTTTCTGATGCTACGTAGGGGTACTATATGTTTCCCTTTTTTTTCAACAGTTTCGTATATTTGACCAAGTTTATAAGAATCAACATCTACAACATTAAATTAGTTTATTAGATTCAACATTGTGATAAAGTATGTTTTCATATTGTACATTTGATGATTTGGATATTAGTAGTTTTTTCAACAAATTTGGCCAAACTTAAGGAAACTTGACTTATGAAAAACCTAAATTTCAATTATTTTGGAATGGGGCGACTATATTCGGAAATTGTTTACCTCCATGGAATCCCAATCCCCTGCTTTTATTTGTAAAGTCTCTATTCCTCGACTTTTAGCGGGAATATTATTAAAGATGGGAGCATATGGATTGATTCGGATCAACATGGAATTGTTACCTGAGCATAACATGCATCATAAACACACGCATGCATTGGATTTTCTTTTCAGCGGACGATATGATTTTATTATATTGAACTAAAACCACGACAAGTATTTCGAAACGGAAGAAGTACATCAGAACAAATAGATTGAGATAATAATTATGAGGTTCATGATCGAACTGAAAGTTATATCATGATTTTTCGGAGTTGTTATTGTACGTAGCTAGTTCCACATTTTGCATCTCAAGTTTTAACCACGTCTCATGATGCGAAAAGACTGTAGAACTCTAAAATTCCATAAGCCACACTAACTTCAAAGTCTGAGGTAATTAATTGAGTGCCCGCTCTGATCTGAGATTGTTAAATTCTCTACGAGGACTCGCTCCTCCCCTCCCGCGACGCTCGTGCGAGCGCCCGAGGGGGGGGGACCCTAGCCGCCGGTCCCCTCGTCCCCACCTCTCCCCCTCCTCCCCCGCCGCCGCCGGCTGGCGCTGACGGGCAAAGCCAGTTTGGCGCGGCGACGGCGGGGCCCCTTCCTCTCGTCTGTTCGGAGTGGCCGGCGCAGGACGGCGGCTCCTGGTGGCGGCGCGGGGCTGCTGCGGGGCCCTGCGGCGCGGCAGCGGGCGCGTGGTGTGGCAGTCGGAGGCGGCGCGTGCCTGGTGAAGCGCAGTGGCTGCGGTGCTCCGGATCGGGAGGCGGCGCGCGGGCGTGGCTCTGCCCAGATCCGCTCGATCTGGCGCAGGGGCTTGGTCGGCGGCGCCAGCGGAGGTTGACGGCGGTGGCGTGCCCGTCCTTGGCTGGCGGCAGCGGATGCAGCGGCAGCCAGATCTGGCAGGCGGCGCGGACTGGGTCTCTGTGGGCAGCTTGGGCCGCGGTTGGCCATCTCTGCGGTGGTCGGTGGAGTGGCGGCGCAGTGGTGGTGGTTCGTGCTGGTGGTGGCGCTGGCGGCGGTGTGGGCTTCGGCCGACCTAGCGTGCAGCGGCTGTTGGCGGCGAGGGTGGTGGCGATGGTTCGGGGCTGCCCCTCGGGGTCCCGACATGGATGTGGGCTGCCACGGCGTGGTGGTGGCCCATGGCGGTGGTCTGGGTCGTTTCACGGCGGCGGCTGGACTTCTTCGGCTTCTGCCTGTCGGTGAGCGCCCTTGACGACCTTCGATTCCTCTCCCCATCGTTCGGGCGCTACCTTCATCGGAGGGTTGGCCCTCTCCCAGCGGCGCCCATCGCCCGTCTCGCGCCCGACAGCAGGACCAGACTCATCTTGCGCCCGGCAGCAGGACCTGACTCGTCTCGCGCCCGGCAGCAGGACCGAGCTCGTCTCACGCCCGGCGGCAGGACGGGTCGATGGTGGCCAGTTTTGGCCGGACTATCAGGTCTCAACGCTGGGGACTGCTCAGAAGTGCGAAAGGCGGTTCCTTTCCATTCGTCTCTTTGGTTGGGTAGCGGTGGGTGGCGGGTGAGGTGGCGTCAAGGTCCTGGATGCTGGGGCGGCGGCCCTGGTGGTGGTGTCGTGGTGCTCCTGGACAAAGCCCGTGACTTGGTGCTGCCTGGTGGCCATGACCGTGTGGGCGGCGTGGTAGCCAGGGTGTGGCGTTCGGTGGCGGTGAATATTGGTCGGGGTCAAAACCTGTTCTATCTTCGGATTGACCGGCGACGGCGAAGCCCGTTCCCTTCTTGAAGGCGTCACCGCGACTCTCGCTACCCGTCGTGTTGCTCCGGGGGAAACTCTGATCCTTGGGTCGGGCGGTGGCGGCGCTTCGGTGTCATAACCTTCCTATAGGCACCGCCTTGGAGCCCACGGTGCGTCGTATGTAGCATCTTCTCTTCGCGGTGGCGTGTTCATGGTTGGGACCCTCGGTGGCTTTTATAGTGCTAGGGATGGTGTTGCTGCGCTCAGCGCCTATGTATCCTGCCTTGTGTGTGTGCGTATGTTGTCTGGCTTGTTGGTGATCTTTTCTTTATATATAAAGCGGGGCGAAAGCCTTTTTCGGTAAATTCTCTACCACAGAGTATCTTACAATTTTCTATGAAGATCCGCATATTTTAGCTAGGAACCTGTCCATGTGGGGACAACCACTATTAGTCGTTTCCAAACATTTACCCATTGTGTGTAAAATCCATATTTTAAGCCAAAAAATCTACTTCCTGCCCTTTAGTTGTGACATTTCATCCCTTGGATGTGACACCATGATAGTTTTGTTTTTGGAATAGCATATCGTCCCTCTTTGTACGTAAAGCACACATTAAGATACACGACATAATGAGTATAAGATAGTGAGCTAGCCCTTTTACAAAGTAGATCCATAGATAATCGGGCAACATAAACGCACACGACTACGTTACCTAAAAAATAACATAGGTAGGCCTCAACATAACTTCATGACATGTAATAACACACCGAAATTCCACGACAATGCCCTTAAGAGTGGGAACGGCGCTAAGCGTCGCCGCGCTAAACGACGTCATCAAAAGGATAGCGGCACCTACCAGTGTCATCGCCGTCGGCACCAAAGCATGGAGCTTTCGCTCCGCAGCTCACCCATGCCTCCACGAAGCACCCAAGACAACCGCGACGAGCACAAGCCTTCAGATCCAGATCTAGGCGTCTCCACTTTCAACAATAGAGAGTGAGCCCGAGCAACCTGTCGCTACACCCCTCGATGTTTCAGACGACCTAGAGGTATAGCCACTACCGCCGTCATGGTGCCCGCCAAACAGCCAACCATGTGAACACCGCCATCCGGGGGCGCTGAGCCAACATCCATGTCCCGAGACACCACCAACCGTCCACAACACAACGCACTAACCACAGAAGGAAGAGCGAAAGGCATCTTCTTCCACTCCTAGCCTCAGCCACCGAGTCTGAGTCAATGCCTCCATGGTAGGAAGCGTCCACACCTGCTCCCCAGCCACTCTTGTTGGATCAGGAGACACAATCCGGTGGCTGCCGACCCAACGTCGAGCAAGCCTAAGAGAGCTCGCATACCGCCACGCCCGTGGCCATCGCCGATTCGACCAATGGCACAACAACGTCAGGGGAATCCGACACGGACCGAAGCCAGAAATGAGCAGCAGGTAAGGAGAGCACAACGGGAGGCTTGCACCAGTGTGGGCCAAGTTGTCCCCCTATACTTGCATGCCGCCGGAGGTTGTCCATCACCATGGACCAGATATGTGTTGCCCGCCAAAGCCAGCCCACAACGGGCCACGCTCGCACGCCGTTGACACGAATCACACCACCGCCAAACCACCCGGATGAACCCGGCCGCCACAGCCGGGATGGGTCACGAGGCAGGGTGTAGATCCACCGGGGATCCATTCCAACGTCGACCAAGTCGGCTGCCAGAGCACCCCATCTCCTATCCGACAGCAAACGCCACAAGAGGAGCCCCGCTGGCGTCGCAAGGAACCGCCACACCAGCACCACACCGGAGGCGCCCAAGCCCCGCGAGCCAGACCTGCCCATTGATGTCCATCTCCAAACACCGCCCAGGAAGGGAGCAGTGTGCGCCACCATGGCCAGGAGCAGCAACCGCAGCCAGATCTGGCACCAGCCGAGCATCCCCGCACGAGCCGCTCCACTCATGCCTCTGCGATGCAACTGCAATGCTGTCACGTCCACACACCTGCACCAACCTGCCATGCCACCGCTGGGGACAGGAGCGTCGCGCCCCCACGCGCATGAAAGCCCTACGACCACGAGAGACACGCGAGCGGGAGGAGACGCCTCGCCGTCGCCGTAGTCACGCAAATTTTGCCCGGAGGCGCTCGCCGGCGGCGGCAGGATGGAGGAAGGAGATGGATGGGAAGGGGTGGCAGCGTTAGGGTTGTCTGGGTTGCTCGCAGGAGTGACACGGGACCAAACAGGTATTCTATTCTGAGATGTGGTCATCAATTGGGTGGCGCATGAGAAAGCTCACTCAAACCATAGAGACTCAATTTTATTTTATTTTGAGCAAGGAGAGATTCCATTTTATGGGATGACGTTGTGTTTTTTAGGGGTGGATGACGTTGTGTTAGAAGCATGATTGGAGCTGGTTTTTCTCCTCACGCTGGGCTATGCTACGATCGTGGGCCTCATATATCTAGTTGGGCCATGGGTCTGCTTTGTAGTAGTACTAGAGAGACCAGTGGGGCGCGACTATGTCTCGCCTTCAGCGAGAGGGGCAGGAATCCTCGCTGAAACCGAGTGGGCCAGCCCAGGAGCGCGGGATCCAACAGTCTTCTTTTTCTATTTTTAATCTTTTTTTTCATTTTTTGCTTTATTTTTTATTTTTATATACTTAAAATATTTGATATATATTACAAAAAACACTCTATAAAAATATTTTAAAAAATGCTGACCAAACATTTGAAAAATGTTGGATGTGTATAGAGGAATCCACAACCCATCCCGACCGACAGTCATAATTTTTTTCAATATGTCCTTGAGTTTATTCGAGACTTGAGCAAAACTCAAATTGGACAAGAATATGATCCCTGGGTTCTCTTTATTGGAACTATGTTCTTTTTTATTTTTGTTTTGAATTGGTCGATGATCTTTTACTTGGAAAATTATAGAGTTGCCCCATGGGAATTAGAAGTGCCCACGAATGATATAAATACTACTCTTGCTTTAGCTTTACTCACATCAGAGACATATTTTTATGCTGTCTTAGCAAAAAAGGATTGAGCTATTTCGAGAAATATATTAAATCAAGTATCATTGGGTCTATCTCAAAAAAATTAGAACCCTTTGAAAAGACATTCAAGGGGTTCTCAAATATAAAATAAAAGTAAAAACGTTTATTTCATTAAGGTTTTTTTATGTAATCATTTATGTGTTAATGTAAGCGAATCCTAACTATGCAAGCCTATTCCTAATAGATTTATACCAAAATACCAAATCCAAATTATAAAAAATCATATTTATCACGTATAAGAAAAATGTAGACAAAATGTGTATAAAATTTTCATCTGTACTTAAAAAATGTTAATCAAGAATTTGAATTTTCTTTAACAAGTATTTGGAAAGTGCCGATCAAGCATTTGAAATATCTATAGAAAAAATGTTGATCATGTATTACAAAAATGACGAACTTTTTATCATATATATATAAATGTTAATCAATTACTTGAAAACAATAATTATCAAGTACTTGAAAAATGTTAAATGTCTACAGAATTTTTTTATCATGTATGTAAATATGTTAATAAAGCATTTGAAAAAAATGTTGAACAAGTATTTGAAAGGTATTAAATGTCTATAAAAATGTTGACCATATATTAAAAAATGATAAAAACAATTGATCATGTATTTAAAAATGTTCATGAAAAATTTGAAAAAAAATTTAAATAAGTATTTCAAAAATGTTGATCAAGCATTTGAACAATGTTAAATGTGAATAGAGAAAATGTCGATCATGTATTAAAAATGTGATGAAATTTTTTGATCATGTTTATAAAAAAATGTGAATCAAGCTTTCGAAAGAATGTTGACAAGTATTTAAAAAATGTCAATCAAGCATTTGAAAAGTGTTAAATGTGTATATTTTTTGTATAATTTTTTTTATCATGTATTAGAAAAATGTATAATTTGTATTGGAAAAACGTTAGACGTGAATTAGAAAAATATTGTTGACATATAAAAAAATGTAGAATAATAACCAAAAGAATAAAGAAAACCGAAAATAGAAACAAAATAAAAAATGAGAAATGAAACAAAATTCTAAAATGAATTAAAATTTGGAGGCGAAAGAAGAAAAATAATCAAAATAAAAGAAAGAAAAAGGAGAATAAATAAAAACAACAAAACAGAAAGAAAATAAAAAAAATCTGTGAAATCTCAGAAAAGAAAAGAAAAAATAAGAACAACCTACTCAAATGGCCTATAGGGGTAGCGCCCCTTGTACTTACCACCAATGGAACGTGGTCGTAGTGGCTAGCGGCGCGCCTGATATCCCTTGCGCCCAGGGATTGATCCCTGGTTCTCTTTTTCATGTAGGGGACTAATAGGCACCGGCACACCGGCCTAACTTCGGCCGGTCACCGGGTAGTCGTTCGATTGGAGCCCCCCGTGTCGCTGGATCTTCTCCCTGCTCCTTCTTCCTCCTGTCGCAGCTCACCCAGCACTCCATCCCCCCCCCCTCCCGTCCCCTTCCCTCCATCTCGCACACGAGGCCCGCCTGCTACTAGCCTTTTGGGATCCTGCGCGCTCGTCGTCGCCGTCCCCGTGGTCGGCCTACTCGCCGCTCGTCGCAGAGGCCGCCGCTTGCTGCTAGCCCCACGAGCTCCTGCACGCTCGCCGTCGTCGGCATGCTTGCTGCTTGTCCCAGAGGCCGCCGCTCGCCGCTCTAGTTTGGGTGGCCTTGCAGCTCGCCATGGTCCAGGAGCGCTACAAGCGCCAGATGGGGTTCCAGCAGCGCTCTATCATATCGCGCCATTGTCCAGCTCACTGTTCTCTCCTTGAAGCTTTTCGGAAGCTGGTTGAAGCTTTCTCGTCGTCGGTTGCAGCTTTTCTCTGAATTGCTACAACGACGACGGCGACACTGGTCTCAGCAGCAACGCACCCCTTGCTACAACCGGTGTCGCGTGTTGCTACCACTGTGTCGCACTTTGCTACAACCGCCATCGTGTTTTGCTAAAACGCAAAAGTTGGTGCCGTTCTCTTCTTTGCTACAGCCAGCGTTGCCGTGCGACAATGAGCTTCAACTTTTGCTACAATCGACGCCGCGTTTTGCTACAACGAGCATCATGTTTTGCTAGAACGCAGAAACTGGCATCCTATTTCTTGGTACAATCTGTCGCCACTCTGCTGCAACCAACTTCTTGTTTTGCTACAACCGGTGCCGTGGTTTGGTACAATTGGCTCCTCGATTTGCTACAACCGGCGTCATGTTTGCAAATCGACAACGTGTTTTTGCTACAACCGCTTCTCCAGCCAGCTACAACTAGTGTCGAGTTATGCTACAACCGACTAAATCGGTGGCGTGGTTTGCTACAACCCGGTGCTACAACGGACACGGCTAGGGGCTGTGACGACGACAAGAACCAAACGATGCCAGAGACGGGGGTGTCTCCGTTCTGCAAGAGATGTGGCCAGATCTGCGACGAGAACAACCTCGGGTCAAAGCGGCACGCTGGCACGGCCAACAGAAAATCGAGGTTGGGGACACTGGTGGCCGGCGAGCGCGTGTGGCGCGGCCGCGCAGGAGGCCGGCGAGCGCGTGCAGCGTAGGAGGCCGACGAGCGCGGGCAGCGTGGGCGTCCTTTCTTTTGCTCTGTTTTTTTCCTGCGAGGTGGACGAAGAAACCACGTCTCTCTGGTCGCTTCGATCCAGTTGGATCGCCTGGCCCATGCGAGTCCGGCGGGATGACTCGGCCGGTGCGCCGGGTGTAACATTACCCTTTCATGTAACCTTTTTATTTTAGCGTATGCGAACGGGCCGGCCCAGTTCCCTCAGAGCCTTCAGCGAGACTTGTCTGGAGACTCGCTTAAGGCGGTAGTGCTGACATTGGTCTTTATAACATGCATCGGGCTACGGGAGAATTCTATTTGGCGCCCATTTCAGTATTATCTGCAACTTGGCGCACACTCACCATTCCCGCTGGGCTGGCCCATTTTAGACTTTTTCCTGCTAAAACCACAAAAAAAGGTGCGACTGAAGTTTTGATCATGCAACCTCGAGGTTAAGTAGCACTCGAACTAACCAAACGTAGTCATCCTTTCTTTCTTTTATATATACTTTTGTCAGGAGTTTTTTTATTTTTCTTTTTTTCCTTTTCCATTCTGGTTTTTCCCTGCAGCAGTATTTATTTATTTTTATTTTTTTATATTTTATTTTATTTAATATTTTTCCTGTTCCTTTATTATTTTCTATTTTTCTCTCAAGTGCGTGAAATTTTTAAAATTTGATGAACTTTTTTTTCAAATTTGTTGAACTTTTAAAAAAATCTGTGAACTATTTTAGAAATTCATAAAAAATTTAAAATTTTGACGACGTTTTTTAAATTAGAAATTTTTATTCAAAATCAATGAACCAATTTAAAATTCGATGAACTTTTTTTGAAATTCAATGAACTTTTATTAAAGTTGATGAACTTTTTTTCAAATCCCATGAACTTCTTTTCAAATATGTGAACTTTTTTTCGAAATTTATGAACTTTTACGAAACCAATGAACTATTTTTCAGTTTTGTAAACTTTTTGTAACTTGATGAAAGTTTTTTTAAATTTGCAAACTTGTTTAAATTCATGAAATTTTCTAGTTTTTCCAATTTTTAAACTTTTTTTATATTTTTTTCATTTTTTATAGACTATGAGAGAGCAGGGAGCAGGAAAAAAACAATTGAAAGAAAAGCTGTAGCGAACGACACAAACGGGGTACGTGTGAACGAGCGAGGGAGGAGTAGTGGGCCGAGGCCCATTTAGGTCGCTAGTGTGCGCCAAATCAGATTCCTGGCGCTGAAGGCGCCGAATAGGACCCCCCTGGGCTGCGTGCCAAACCATCACATTCAGAGGCCCCTCGAAAAGAAATCTAGACATTCAGAGACTTGTAACTTGGACCTACCTCTCGTTATCAAAAAACAAAAAACTCTCTGTCTCTACTCCGGCAGCTGCCGTGGAATCCGTCCCATTCCTTGTTCAAACTCTAGTTCTTGGCTTGATTCCTCTCGTGTGACACAAGGGAACATCAATTCTCTGCAAAATTTTGATCAACAATGTGTTTGAACCCTCGTCTTCCTTCTTAAGATATCTTCAAAAACCAGACTGGCGTTAAAACTAGTGTGACTTTTGTTCATAATTCGGATGAAACTCTCTCATATTTGTTTAAAATCTTTATTCCTTGAATTACAGAAGTAGACAAAACTTTTAAAACCTTTCCTGATACATAAGTTTGACTCCTCATATCATCTTGCGAAGCTGTTCTTAAGTTCCGTTGAAGTTGGGATAATTAATGATGTAGAACTATTTTAAGTTTCATACTCCCTCCGTTCCTAAATATAAATCCTTCTAGAGATTTTAATACAAATTACATACAAAGTAAAATGAATGAATCTACATTCTAAAATATGTCTATATACTAGTAAGATGCCCGTGCATTGCACGGAACACCAAGATACATTTATTTTACAAAAAAATCTGTTGCGATTGACCCATGAGGGAGTAATCTTATGTGTAAAAACTAACGGCATCTGCAGGTTTACATAACTCAGCACGTACATCGCTGATGCAGATCCTCTCCGACACTGACCTCCGCAAGCACGTCGATGGCGCCGTCCGTGTCCCAACAGCTCAGACTGAGCGGAGTGGGGGAGACGAGAAAGAGGAGAGATAAGGTGAGGAGGAGTGGGGCGTGGTGGTGGTAGGTGGTCGGACTGAGCGGAGGCATGGGGGTGGACGATGCCGGCAGCGGCCACCATGCCCCAGATTGTTCCAGAGGCTTCCTTTTTTAATTGCTCAACAATGAGCTTATGTGAGATAAGGATGAACGAGGGAAGGCCTTATATGCAAATATGGAGAGAGGTGCGGGTATCTTTTTGCAAAATTGCCATAGTTTGCTTTCTATCCGTCGGATATAGATTGGACGGTCTATATTGCAGGATGGCAGGCACACCATCATCACCAACTCGGTTTTTTATAAGAGTAGAGACATCTGTATGTAGTTTTTATTGAAATCTCTAAAAATGCTTATATTTAGAAACGAAGGGAGTACATTGTAATGAAAAAAAATCACTTTATCGCCTCAATGATGGATTATCATTTTTTCATGAAGGTTTCCTGACGATCCATACGACCGCTACTGGGGTTTGAGAACCATGTCGTCATGGGCAAAACTTTCCACCAAAGAGACCATCAAGCAGGATGACGTGTTCGTGGTACCCATCCCCATTCTTCAGACAGTCGTCGCTCCTATCAACAATGGCACGGTGCTACACGTCAATACATGGGTATCATACAAAACATCATCCGAGTTTAAGTTCATCCTACACTTCGCCGACATTCAAAACGCCCAGCTCCGGCTGTTCGACATCTACATGAACAACGACGAGTGGTATCCGAATTACAGCCCCCCGTACCTGGCCGCTGGTCATGTGCGTAATACTGAATGGTATAAGACCACGGACGGCCAGTACAATATCACTCTTGCAGCCACCAATACATCCATGCTGCCTCCGATGCTCAATGCATACGAGGGTTACCTGCGCATCCCCCACGATACTCCGAGGACGTTCTCGGAAGACTGTGAGATGACTCTCTCTCTCTCTCTCTATCTATTTCCCTACTCAACTCATTTACCGTCATTGTAGACATTATTGATAATTAATTCCTTGTTCAAAACACATTTACTCTGTTTTTTTTGTGGGGGACCATTTACTCCGTTTTGTGAACATATACAGCTATATTTTTTTCACCTTTTTAACTTTATCATTGCTAATTTTCTTCACAATAATATGTGTTTTATAGTCTTTTATTAACATGTAGATATAAACAGTTAAGAAGAGAAGTTTTATCTTAAATTGTGTTAGCGTATAGAACATTATATTTAGGGCAGTTTATGATTAGTTGATTCGACCCGCAATGATGTATGGTGTTGAGTGTTGGCTGACTAAAAGACGACATGTTCAACAGTTAGGTGTAGCAGAGATGCGCATGTTGAGATGGATGTGTGGCCACACAAGGAAGGGCCGGGTCCGGAATGATGATATACGGGATAGAGTTGGGGTAGCACCGATTGAAGAGAACTTTGCAAACATCGTCTAGGATGGTTTGGACATATCCAACGCTTGCCTTCAGAAGTTTCAGTGCATAACAGACGGCTAAAGCATGCTGAAAATGTCAAGAAAGGTCGAAGTAGACCGAACTTAACATGGGAGGAGTCCGTAAAGAGAGATCTGAAGGACCGGAGTATCACCAAAGAATAGCCATGGATCAGGGGTGCGTGGAAGTTGCTATCCATGTGCCAGAATCATGAGTTGGTTGCGAGATTTTATGGGTTTCAGCTCTAGCCTAGCCCAACTTGTTTAGGACTAAAGGCTTTGTTGTTGTTGTTGTCCGGAAAACAAAATCTCGATGCAGTTGGCCTAACGAACCATTGTCAAATTGCTCATTTGTATTCAGTGATCAAACAAGTTCTTCACGAGGATGATCAAACTTTTACTCCTTTTTTACGTTGGATGTAGTTGACGCAATGATGGCTATCAAACTTGAGTACGGAGTAAGGAAAAATTGGATGGGTGATCCATGTTTTCCGGAGAAATACCGATGGAATGGCGTGAAGTGTAGCGACGTAACTGATAACACTACGAGGATAATATCTCTGTAAGTATTATTTTGGTGGCCTTTCATGTTGTGTGTGCTAATATGTAGCCTTGCCCTCATATATTGGAATGTTAATTTTCATGCAGTGATCTGTCCAACAACAACATGAGTGGATTGGTATCTGATAACTTCACATTGCTCACAGAACTCCGGTTTCTGTAAGTATTAGATAATGAGTATAACTATGTATATACAAATTTGTTACAAACGGTTATCGACTTCTTCCTAACCAACATGTCCCCATTACAAAGCACTCCATCTAGACATATAATTAGTGGATGGTGGGGAAGTGTATAAAATTGCACAATACTTGCCTTTTGTAGTTCTTCTGACAATCCATAATACTCTGACATTTTCATTTGACATGAATGGGAAGCCCCTTCTATCTGTAGTGATGAGTGCAGTAAACCAATAGGATCCACTTGAGAGGACTTCTATTTGGCATTTTGGATAGATTCCATTGCAATTGTTACAAAGCTAAGAACGCCATTGAGTGTCTAAACTAGTACATGTCACTTTCTACAGAGATTTGTCTGGCAACAATCTGAACGGACCAATTCCATATTCCCTTTGTAAAAGGAATCCAGGATCACTCGTTTTCAGGTTTGGGTTTCCTTCTCGAGGTTCCATTTTATGTGAATATGCATTCTAATTGTGCTTGAATGCATATCTTCTGTGATCTTTAGGCAACTAACTATTCAAGATTGCTTGTTGTACTAAAGTAACACTGAATTGGTTGTCTAATGTACTTTCACTGTTTCAGATACGAGTCCGGTGAAGATATGTGCAACAAAACAATAAGTTCGACTCCATCAACAAATAGAACAACTATAATTTCTATTTCGGTAGTGGTTCCATTGGTGGTAGTGGTTGTACTTGTTCTTTCGTATTTGATCTGGAGAGGGAAGAAAAAGCCTAAATGTGTGTTGCTCTTTTCTTTTAATAACCCGTGATTAATACATGCATGATTGTTAATGTTTACTATATTCAATCTTTCTGTAATGTATGTGACATTTGTGCATCCAGTTTCTATACAGGATTCTCCTAGAGAGCAAGAACTCGAGAGTGCCCTCAGAAGTACAAAAAGTCAGGGTGGTCACCTGCAAAATACCGAGAATCGACGATTCACATACAAGGATCTGGAGAAGTTTACAAATAAATTCCAACGGTCCATTGGGAAAGGAGGTTTTGGGCTCGTGTACTACGGCCGTTTAGAAGACAATACTGAGGTTGCTGTCAAGATGCGTTCTGAATCATCCTCGCATGGGCTTGACGAGTTCTTAGCGGAGGTACTTTCTCCCCTAGTTCATAAACTTATCAATTTGAAATGTAAGTTCGGCAAGTCACTACTTACTATTAGAGTGAGCTTACATGCAAATTAAGATATTTTCCCTCTGTGCTATGTTTCTTTACATAGGTCAATAGCTTGACAAAGGTGCATCACAGGAATCTAGTTTCTTTGGTTGGTTACTGCTGGGAGAAGGAGCATTTGGCGCTGGTTTATGAGTACATGTCCCAGGGAAATCTTTGTGACCATCTAAGAGGTTTGTCCGTTCGCAAACCTAATTAAGTGGTAACAAATTTGCAGTTGTCTTAAAATTCCATAAAAAATATATGTGCACCGTTTGAACTTGAAAGCCTGCAATCGTCGGTAAAAAAATATGTGATCTTGAGTGCCTTTAATGTATTTATCTAAAATAGTTTGAGGGTGTGCGCATCTGTTCCTTTAAAGTGCCTGCAATCGTCAGTAACAACTACTAATGTTTGATTATATTGCTTCTCGTGAGGATTTTTTTTTGCTAAGTGTTGGCTGACGAAGTAACAACCTTAATGCATCTGATTTAATCAATTTTCCGATGCATAAGACGGTGACTCTGTGAGATATGGAATTGCAAACAAAGAAATAATGCGTAAATATATGAGCATTGACATGTAAAGTTGTTCATACAATTCTGCTCTAACTCTTACATGCTCATATATGAAGGGAAAAATGGTGCCGATGAACCCTTGAGTTGGGCGACACGTGTACGAGTTGTGCTCGAAGCAGCACAAGGTACGGTTTAGTGGAAAGATATATATAGTTCTCTTAAGCGAATGTGTTATGGATGGTCTGCTCTTCTTTTGAATCAAGTATTGAAGGACTTGTTGTGATATGTCCAGGCTTGGATTATCTGCACAAGGGATGTAGCTTGCCAATAATTCACCGGGATGTGAAAACCAACAACATCCTCATAGGTCAAAACCTACAGGCTAAAATAGCTGATTTTGGACTTTGCAAGACCTATCTTAGCGACATGCAGACCCACATATCAACCAATGCGGCTGGGACAGCAGGTTACATGGACCCCGAGTATGTCCCTTTCTATACTATAATATACTTTTGTGCCTGTTTCTCACATATGGCATTGTCGCTTAATCCAAATTAGGTTAATTAAGATGTGGTTTACCTGCTGTATTTTTAGGTACTATCACACTGGCTGGCTCAGTGAGAGCAGTGATGTGTATAGCTTCGGTGTAGTTCTCCTTGAGGTGGCCACCGGTGAGCCTCCAGTACTGCCGGGCCATGGCCACATTGTTCAGCGTGTGAAGCAGAAGATTGCCACCGGTAACGTTACCACAGTGGCTGATGCCCATCTTAGAGGTGAATATGATGTCAACTCCATGTGGAAACTTGTCGACACCGCCATGGCGTGCACGGCGGATGCTGCAGTTCGCAGGCCGACAATGGCCGCTGTGGTAGCGCAACTGAAAGAGAGCCTTGCGTTGGAGGAAGCTCGTGAGGACAGTAGCGTCATAGGGAGCATCGCGAGTACTACTGGTGCCCCGATGCCTGAGTTTGGACCATCGGCAAGATGAGGCTGCGATTACGCGGATGTGTTTCATTGCATCGTGGATGGGTCTCTACTCTTTAGTATCTTTTTGTGGGATTGCAAGGTTTTCATTACAACGGTTTATTCTCAATTATTTGTCATGCTAGGGCAAGTTAATATTTATGGCGTGTTGTGCTGTGTGAAATTCGACCATATGTTTGAGCGCAATAAGGTGTGGGTGAGCTGTGACCAGGTATGGAGCTAATTCGCATACGTGTTTGTGATATAAGAACTTAGAACTACCACTTTTCACGCTATGGTTTCAAAAACCTATCAAATTTTTATTTATTGCTGATAACTATCAGAATTGGAGTTGGTTGTTTCAAAAAACCCAAATGACTGTATGTTTTACAATTGATTGCAATTCTGACATGTCGGGCCCGCACGTAAGAGTTCTGATCGTTTGACCGTTATGTGGCATAAAAGCAATCAGGTCCTTGCCAAAAAATAAAAAAGCAATCGGGTCCCTGTACTTAATCAAAGAAAGCAATCGGGTCCCTATGAAGGTCATCCTGCAGCTCATGCACCCGCGTAGTGACCTCGTCGGACTCCCTCCGGCCGCTCCCAAGCCCGGCGACGCTCGCCCTCCGGCCACTCCCGCGCCCGACAACGCTCGCCCTCCGACCGCTCTCCGTGCCCGGCGAGCGCTCCCTCCAGCAGCTCCCTGTGCCCGGCCGTGCTCCAGGCGAGTCGCGGCCACAGCCGCAGCCGCGAGCCGCTGGAGCAGCCGCAGCCTCTCTTTGGGTTCGGGCCGCCATGGCCAGGAACTCAGGCTGCCGCGCCCAGGAGCTTCAGCCGCCGCGTTCCTCAAGGCGGCTTGGTCCTCCGAGCAACCTTGCAACGCCCGTAGCCGCCGCGGAGCAGCTCGACGGGCTCGGTTCCCATGCCCAACGCCGGCAATCTCCTCGCCGGCTGCGCAGAGGGCAGCAGCAACAACGGAGGCGGGGCTCCACGGGCGCCAACTGTGTGGCCGACGGCCATGGCTGTGATGGAGTTCCAGAGAGAGGAGAAGAAGAAGGAGAAGGGAGGCAGAGAGGAGGGGGAGAAAATGAGGAGACACTGACGTGTGGGCCCTACATGACAGTTAACGGTCAAAGGGACTGTTTGTTTAGGTGTGGGCCCGACATGTCATAATCGTAATCAATTGTAAAACACACGGTCATTTGGGTTTTTTGAAACAACTGACGTCGATTCCGGTAGTTATCAGCGACAAACAAAAATCCGGTAGTTTTTTGAAACCCTAACGCGAAAAGTGGTAGTTTTATGCTATTCACTCTAAGAACTTATCATTTAGTTAGTAGTCTAATCAGTTGGAAATGTGGTGCAGTGTGGTGATGCATTAACTTCGTTGAATACATTGTGTGCGTGTATATTGTGTCTTGGCCCCACCTCCTAGTTCATATGTATAGTTGAGGTTGTGGCCTCCTCCTGTACTCATATATACGTGTCTGGTGCACCGATCAATGCATTGTGTTTGCACAACTTATACTTCTCGTTCTACATGGTATCTATCACAGCACGGTCCTAGCCCTAGCCGCCGCGCCTCCCGTGCGCCGCCGCCGCTTCACCTCGCCGCTGCCGCCGCCGCTGCCGCTGCTCGTCGCCGCCGCCCGCCCACCAACACCCGTCGCGCTACCCGCC
>NC_057808.1:300760414-300765570 GCF_018294505.1 Triticum aestivum | reverse complement strand
CTCTCACCCCGAGCCGCCGCCCCGCGCCCCCAGCCTGCCCGCCGCGTGCCAAACCCTAAAACCTACCACCCGCGTCGCGCCTTCCCCCTCCTCCTAGCAGCGCCATGAGCTCCTCCTCCTCCATCGTCTCCAACCCCTTCGCCGGTTCCAATGTCACCCTCGTCCGCGACCTCAACATCCATGTGTGTGTCCTTGTGGTTCTTGATCAATCCACCGCCTCCTACTCCGCTTGGAAGCGGTACTTTTCCTTGGTGTTTCGTGAGTACCTACTCCATGGCCACGTTGACGGCACCGTGGACTCGAGCCTCATGATTCACGGCGAGGAGTGGATGATCCTCGACGCCACCATCATCCGCTAGTTCTACCTCACCATCTCCAGCGACCTCTTCCACACCGTGGTGGATGATGACGACGACGCCTACGCCGTCTGGACCAAGCTCAACGGCCTCTTCACCGACAATAAACTGCAGCGCAAGGTCCTTCTCCATGGCGAGTTTTACAGGTGCCAGCAGCTTGACTCGTCCATCCACGATTTTTGCATGCGCCTCAAAAAGCTTGCCGACGAGCTCCGCGATCTCGAGGAGACGGTTGGCGACGAGCTCCTCATCAGCACCTCACCGTCGGCCTCAACGAGGATTTTGGGAACGTCGCCTCCAACCTCACCCTCATCCCGGGGCCTACCTTCGCTAAGGTGGTGGCGTACCTCAAGTTGGAGGAGCGACAGATGAAGATGGCCCGGACTCGGGCGACCCACGCCGCGCTTGTCGCCGACACCCGCGGGGGCCAGGCACCACCGCCGCCGCGCCCCGCACCGGTCCACCAGCTCGCGCCCGCCTTCTCGCAGGCCCCGGCCGCCCCCTTCCCGCCGCCCCAGCCTGCCGCTAATGGGGGCCGCTGCGGGGGCCGCCGTGCAGGCCGCAAGCAGCAGCAGGGCGCGGGCGCTTAGGGAGGAGCAGCTCGCCCTCAACAGCAATAGTACCAGTCGGCCCCGTGGTACGCCGGCCAGAACCCCCGGACTGGCGTCGTGCACACCTACTCCATGCCGGTTCCTCGCGCCCCTGCTCCAGGTATCCTCGGCGCCCGGCCTCCGTCTCACCAGGCGTTCTACGCCGCGCTGCAGCCCTATGCGGCGCCCTACGGTCCCCTCTCCTACGGCCAGCAGCCGCAGCCAGGTGGGCTGCCGCTGCTGCCCCTGACGGCCCCGCCCCAGCAGCACGCCCTGCTGTCGGCGCCGTGGGACCCGGCTCTCCTGGCGGCTCTGCACTCCGCCCCCTCATCGTCCACCTACACCGGCGGTGGCGACTGGTATATGGACACTGGAGCTACCGCGCACATGGCGGCTCATCCCGATAACCTCCACACCTCCTATCCCGTCCACACTTCCACTCGCATCACCGCCGGTGACGGTTCCTCCCTTCCCATTACTCACATAGGACATGCATCTTTTCCATCTAATTCTACTCCATTGTCATTATCTAACATCTTAGTTTCTCCTGATCTTATTAAAAATCTTCTCTCTGTTCGTTCTTTTACACCTGAAAATTCGGTTACCTTTGAGTTTGACGAGTGTGGTTCTTCTGTAAAGGACGCTCGTACCCGGATGGTACTCCACCGATGTGACAGCCCCGATGAGCTCTACCCGGTTCACTCCACCGCCCCCAACACCTCCGCCGCCCCTGTCGCTCTCGCCATCGGAGTGGACCTTTGGCACGCTCGCTTGGGTCATCCCAACCCCGCCACCCTTCGTCATATACTTCGGAGTTTTTCTTTCACGTGTAGTAAGAACGAGGATCACTCGTGTCATGCATGTCGCCTCAGCAAACATGCGTGTCTTCCGTTTAGGGCGTCTTCTCATGTTGCTTTGTACCCGTTTGAGTTAATTCATAGTGATGTTTGGACCTCTCCTATTGCAAGTAATACGGGCTATCCTTATTATCTTGTTATACTTGATGATTTTTCGCACTATGTGTGGACCTTCCCGTTGCGTCATAAGTCGGATGTCATATCCACTCTCGCCGCCTTCTACTCCTATGTTTTCACGCAGTTTGGTCGTCTCATTCTCGCGTTTCAGGCTGATAACGGGAGAATGGGACGACCAAACTCGTCCCAGATTGATGTAATTCCTCTTGCATCGCTTGAATCCACTCAGGCTCTAGAAATCCCTCATCTACTGATAACCCACAAGTATAGGGGATCAATTGTAGCCTCTTTCGATAAGTAAGAGTGTCGAACCCAATGAGGATCTAAAGGTTGAACAAATATTCCCTCAAGTTCTATCGACCACCGATACAACTCTGCGCACGCTTGATGTTCGCTTTACCTAGAACAAGTATGAAACTAGAAGTATTTTGTAGGTGTGATAGGATAGGTTTGCAAGATAATAAAGAGCACGTAAATAATAATAAAGAGCACGTATAGGTGTGATAGGATAGGTTTGCAAGATAAATACACAACTAAGTTAGTTTTAGTAGAGAGCTTTTGTCAACAAGAAAGTTATTTGTCCCTAGGCAATCGATAACAAGTACCGGTAATAATTCTTGTAATTTTATATGAGGGAGAGGCATGAGCTAACATACTTTCTCTACTTGGATCATATACACTTATGATTGGTCCCCTAGCAAGCATCCGCAACTACTAAAGATCATTAAGGTTGTGAAACCCAACCATAGCATTAAGTATCAGGTCCTCTTTACTCCCATACGTCATACCCCACTTACTCGGGTTTAAGCTTCTGTCACTCCCGCAACCCACCATAAGCGGACCATGAACATATTGCAACACCCTATAGCGGGGGCCCCTCACGTTTGCGCAAGAACGGAGGGCACCATAGGACAGCACCATAAATAAAATATACAATCATACCAACCAAGATCACGATTAACCCACAGGACAAAACAGATCTACTCAAACATCATAGGATAAACATAGATCATTGGGAAATAATATATGGAGTTGAGCACCATGTTTAATTAGAGATTACAACGGGGGAAGAGGTGTTACACCGCTGCATAGAGGGGGAGAAAGTTGGTGTTGACGGTAGCAAGATTGTTGATGTAGATCGCCGTCCCGATCGTTGCCCCGGTGGCACTCCGACGCCACCGGAAGCGAGGGGGAGAGAGCCCCCCTCCTTCTTCTTCTTCCTTGGCCTCCCCCTAGATGGGAGGAGAGTTCCCCCTCTGGTCCTTGATCTCCATGGTGGCGGAGGGGCGGGAGCCCCTCCGAGATTGGATCTCCCTCTCTGTTCTCTTCTGTTTCGCGTTCCCTTGATCTGGCCGAAAACCGTTTCTTATATTCCGGGAGATCCGTAACTCCGATTGCGCTGAGATTGTGACACGATTTTTTTCCGGATATAAGCTTCCTTGCGCCCGAAGTAGTGCTCCAACCGACGTTCGAGGAGGGCACAACCCACCACCACGCGCCAGGGGCCTCTGGCGCGCCCTGGTGTCTTGTGGGCTGTGTGGGCCTCCGTTTGCGGTGATTCCAACTCCCAAAAATCACATATATTCCAAAATAATTCTCTGTGAAATTTTATTGCATTTGGACTTCGTTTGATATGGATTTTCTGCGATACAAAAAACATGCAAAAAACAGGAACTGGCACTGGGCACTGGATCAATAGGTTAGTCTAATAAATCATATAAAAAGTTGCCAAAAATATGTGAAAGTTGTATAATATTGGCATGAAACAATAAAAATTTATAGATACGACGGAGACGTATCAGCATCCCCAAGCTTAATTCCTGCTCGTCCTCGAGCAGGTAAATGATAAAAAAGATAGTTTTTGATGTGGAATGCTACCTAGCATAAACTTGATCATATATCTAATCATGGCATGAATATTAAGACATAAGTGATTCAAAGCAATAGTCTATAATTTGACATAAAGACATCAATACTCAGGCATCCCAACAAACAATCATGTCTTTCAAAATATCAACGCTAAAGAAAGTTATCCCTACAAAATCATATAGTCTTGTCATGCTTTGTCTTCTTAACACAAAGTATTTATCATGAACAACCCCGATGACAAGCCGAGCAATTGGTTCTTACTTTTTAACGCGCTTCAGCTTTTTGAACCCTCACGCAATACATGAGCGCAAGCCATGGATATAGCACTACAGGTGGAATAAAGTATGATGATAGGGGTAAATATAAAGAAGACAAAAAAGTAAGAAAGTCTCACACCAACGTGGCTAACCAACGGGCTATGGAGATGCCAATCAATTGTTATCAATGTGAGGAGGGATTGCCATGCAATGAATGCACTAAGAGCTATAAGTGTATGAAAGCTCAATATGAAAACTAAGTGGGTGTGCATCTAATCCTATAATGAAACATTCCCACTAGTTTATGAAAGTGACAACATAGGAGATTCTCCATATGAAAAACATGGTGCTACTTTGAAGCACAAGTGTGGTAAAGGATACTAACAATGCCCCTTCTCTCTTTGTTTATTATTATGTTTCTTTTTTCTTTCTTTTTTTCTTTTCTTTTTTTCTTTTTTTTTTCCTTTTTTCACTCATTGTCCGGAGTCTCATCCCGACTTGTGGGGGAATCATAGTCTCCATCATCCTTTCCTCACTTGGGCAGTGCTCTAAAAATGAATAATGATGATCATCACACTTCTATTTACTTATAACTCAAAATAAATAAAAATTACAATTCGATACCTATGAAAAAATATGACTCTATATGAATGCCTCTGGCAATGTACCAGGATGTGCAATGATCTAGCGTAACATGTACGAAAAATGATGAATGGTGGCTGAGCCACAACTACTATGTCAACTATATGATCATGCAAAGCAATATGACAATGAATGCTCAAGTCATCAAATGGAAGCGGTGGAAGTTCCATGGCAATATATCTTAGAATGGCCATGGAAAAGCCATAGTAGGTAGGTGATACGTCTCCAATGTATCTATAATTTTTGATTGCTCCATGCTATATTATCTACTGTTTTGGACATTATTGGGCTTCATTATTCACTTTTATATTATTTTTGGGACTAACCTATTAACCGGAGGCCCAGCCCAGAATTGCTGTTTTTACCTATTACAGAGTTTCGCAGAAAAGGAATATCAAACGGAGTCCAAACGGAATGAAACCTTCGGGAACGTGATTTTTAGAACGAACAAGATCCAGGAGACTTGGA
>NC_057808.1:300748493-300759973 GCF_018294505.1 Triticum aestivum | reverse complement strand
CCTACGTACCCCCAAACGATCAGATACGGAGCCAAAAACCTAATTCCACCGCCACAACCTTCTGTACCCACGAGATCCCATCTTGGGGCCTGTTCAGGAGCTCCGCCGGAAGGGGCATCGATCACGGAGGGCTTCTACATCATCACCATAGCCCCTCTGATGAAGTGTGAGTAGTTTACCTCAGACCTTCGGGTCCATAGTTATTAGCTAGATGGCTTCTTCTCTCTTTTTGGATCTCAATACAATGTTCTCCCCCTCTCTCGTGGAGATCTATTCGATGTAATCTTCTTTTGCGGTGTGTTTGTTGAGACCGATGAATTGTGGGTTTATGATCAAGATTATCTATGAACAATATTTGAATCTTCTCTGAATTCTTTTATGTATGATTGGTTATCTTTGCAAGTCTCTTCGAATTATCAGTTTGGTTTGGCCTACTAGATTGATCTTTCTTGCAATGGGAGAAGTGCTTAGCTTTGGGTTCAATCTTGCGGTGTCCTTTCCCAGTGACAGTAGGGGCAGCAAGGCACGTATTGTATTGTTGCCATCGAGGATAACAAGATGGTTTTTTTTATCATATTGCATGAATTTATCCCTCTACATCATGTCATCTTGCTTAAGGCGTTACTCTGTTTTTATGAACTTATAATACTCTAGATGCATGCTGGATAGCGGTCGATGAGTGGAGTAATAGTAGTAGATGCAGGCAGGAGTCGGTCTACTTGTCTCGGACGTGATGCCTATATACATGATCATACCTAGATATTCTCATAACTATGCTCAATTCTGTCAATTGTTCAACAGTAATTTGTTCACCCATCGTAAAATACTTATGCTCTTGAGAGAAGCCACTAGTGAAACCTATGGCCCCCGGGTCTATCTTCATCATATTAATCTTCCAATACTTAGTTATTTCCTTTGCTTTTTATTTTTGCTTTTATTTTACTTTGCATCTTTATCACAAAAATACCAAAAATATTATCCTATCATATCTACCAGATCTCACTCTCGTAAGTGGCCGTGTAGGGATTGACAACCCCTTATCGCGTTGGTTGCATTTGTTTTGTGTAGGTGCGAGGGACTCGCGCGTAGCCTCCTACTGGATTGATACCTTGGTTCTAAAAAACTGAGGGAAATACTTACGCTACTTTGCTGCATCACCCTTTCCTCTTCAAGGGAAAACCAACGCAGTGCTCAAGAGGTAGCAAGAAGGATTTCTGGCGCCGTTGCCGGGGAGGTCTACGCAAAAGTCAACATACCAAGTACCCATCACAAACCCTTATCTCCCGCATTACATTATTTGCCATTTGCCTCTCGTTTTCCTCTCCCCCACTTCACCCTTGCCGTTTTATTCGCCCTCTCTTTTCCGTTTGCCTCTTTTTCGCTTGCTTTTTGTTTGCTCGTGTGTTGGATTGCTTGTTTATCATGATGGCTCAAGATAATACCAAATTATGTGACTTTACTAATACCAACAATAATGATTTCCTTAGAACTCCGATTGTTCCTCTTACCAATACTGAATCTTGTGAAATCAATGCTGCTTTGTTGAATCTTGTCATGAAAGATCAATTCGCCGGCCTTCCTAGTGAAGATGTCGCTACTCATCTAAATAGCTTCGTTGATTTGTGTGATATGCAAAAGAAGAAAGATGTGGACAATGATATTGTTAAATTGAAGCTATTTCCTTTTTCTCTTAGAGATCATGCTAAAACTTGGTTTTCGTCTTTGCCTAAAAATAGTATTGATTCATGGAATAAGTGCAAAGATGCTTTTATCTCTAAATATTTTTCTCCCGCTAAGATCATCTCTCTTAGAAACGATATTATGAATTTTAAGCAACTTGATCATGAACATGTTGCACAAGCTTGGGAGAGTATGAAATTAATGATACGTAATTGCCCTACACATGGTTTGAATTTGTGGATGATTATACAAAAAATTTATGCCGGATTGAATTTTGCTTCTAGAAATCTTTTAGGTTCGGCCGCGGGAGGCACTTTTATGGAAATCACTTTAGGGGAAGCTACTAAACTCCTAGATAATATTATGGTTAATTATTCTCAATGGCACACTGAAAGATCTACTAATAAAAAAGTGCATGCGATAGAAGAAATTAATGTTTTGAGTGGAAAGATGGATGAACTTATGAAATTATTTGCTACTAAGAGTGTTTCTTCTGATCCTAATGATATGCCTTTGTCTACTTTGATTGAGAATAATAATGAATCTATGGATGTGAATTTTGTTGGTAGGAATAATTTTGGTAACAACGCGTATAGAGGAAACTTTAATCCTAGGCCTTATCCTAGAAATTCCTCTAATAATTATGGTAATTCCTACAACAACTCTTATGGAAATTTTAATAAGATGCCCTCTGAATTTGAGACTAGTGTTAAAGATTTTATGAATTCACAAAAGAATTTCAATGCTTTGCTTGAAGAGAAATTGCTTAAAGTTGATGAATTGGCTAGGAACGTTGATAGAATTTCTCTTGATGTTGATTCTTTAAAACTTAGATCTATTCCTCCTAAGCATGATATCAATGAGTCTCTCAAATCCATGAGAATTTCCATTGATGAGTGCAAAGAAAGAACCGCTAGGATGCGTGCTAAGAAAGATTGCTTTATGAAAGCGTGTTCTTCAAATTTCTATGAAAATAAAGATGAAGATCTAAAAGTTATTGATGTGTCTCCTATTAAATCCTTGTTTTGCATTATGAATCTTGATAATGATGAGACTGAATATGATCCACCTTTACCTAGAAGGCGTTCCAAAAATTTAGAGTTTTTAGATATTGATGCTAAAATTGATAAAAGTGGGATTGAAGAAATCAAAACATTAGATGTTAATAAACCCACTATTTTGGATTTCAAGGAATTTAATTATGATAATTGCTCTTTGATAGATTGTATTTTCTTGTTGCAATCCGTGCTAAATTCTCCTCATGCTTATAGTCAAAATAAAGCTTTTACCAAACATATCGTTGATGCCTTGATGCAATCTTATGAAGAAAAACTTGAGTTGGAAGTTTATATCCCTAGAAAACTTTATGATGAGTGGGAACCTACTATTAAAATTAAGATTAAGGATCATGAGTTCTATGCTTTATGTGATTTGGGTGCTAGTGTTTCCACTATTCCCAAAACTTTGTGCGATTTGCTAGATTTCCGTGATTTTGATGATTGCTCTCTAAACTTGCACCTTGCGGATTCCACTATTAAGAAACCTATGGGAAGAATTAATGATGTTCTTATTGTTGCAAATAGGAACTATGTGCCCGTAGATTTTATTGTTCTCGATATAGATTGCAATCCTTCATGTCCTATTATTCTTGGTAGACCTTTCCTTAGAACGATTGGTGCAATTATTGATATGAAGGAAGGGAATATTAGATTCCAATTTCCATTAAAGAAAGGCATGGAACACTTCCCTAGGAGGAAAATAAAATTATCATATGAATCTATCATGAGAGCCACTTATGGATTGCCCACCAAAGATGGCAATACCTAGATCTATCCTTGCTTTTATGCCTAGCTAGGGGCGTTAAACGATAGCGCTTGTTGGGAGGCAACCCAATTTTATTTTTAGTTTTTTGCTTTTTGCTTCTGTTTAGGAATAAATATTTGTTCTAGCCTCTGGTTAGATGTGTTTCTATGTTTAGTTAGTGTTTGTGCCAAGTTAAACCTATAGGATCTTCTTGGATGATAGTTATTTGATCTTGCTGTAATTTCCAGAAACTTTCTGTTCACGAAAACAATTGTTAAAAATCACCAGAACGTGATAAAATATTGATTCCAATTGCTGCTGATCAATAAACAAATTGGCTAGGTCTTCCTATTTTGGCTGATTTTTTGGAGTTCCAGAAGTTTGCGTTAGTTACAGATTACTACAGACTATTCTGTTTTTGACAGATTCTGTTTTTCGTGTGTTGTTTGCTTATTTTGATGAATTTATGGCTAGTAAAATAGTTTATAAACCATAGAGAAGTTGGAATACAGTAGGTTTAACACCAATATAAATAAATAATGAGTTCATTACAGTACCTTGAAGTGTTCTTTTGTTTTCTTTCGCTAACGGAGCTCACGAGATTTTCTGCTAAGTTTTGTGTTGTGAAGTTTTCAAGTTTTGGGTGAAAGATTAGATGGATTATGGAACAAGGAGTGACAAGAGCCTAAACTTGGGAATGCCCATGGCACCCCCAAGATAATATAAGGACACCAAAAAGTCAGCTTGGGGATGCCCCGGAAGGCATCCCCTCTTTCGTCTACTTCCATCGGTAACTTTACTTGGAGCTATATTTTTATTCACCACATGATATGTGTTTTTCTTGGAGCTTCTTGTATGATTTGAGTCTTTGCCTTTTAGTTTACCACAATCATCCTTGCTGTACACACCTTTTGAGAGAGCCATACATGATTTGGAATTTGTTAGAATACTCTATGTGCTTCGCTTATATCTTTTGAGTTATATAGTTTTGCTCTAGTGCTTCACTTATATCTTTTAGAGCATGGTGGTGGATTTGTTTTATAGAAACTATTGATCTCTCATGCTTCACTTAGATTATTTTGAGAGTCTTAAAGATCATGGTAATTTGCTTAAATAATCCTAATATGCTTGGTATTCAAGATTAGTAAAAACTTTCTTATGAGTGTGTTGAATACTAAGAAAAGTTTGATGCTTGATAATTGTTTTGAGATATAAAGATGGTGATATTAGAGTCATGCTAGTTGAGTAGTTGTGAATTTGAGAGATATGTGTTAAAGTTTGTGATTCCCGTAGCATGCACGTATGGCGAACCGTTATGTGATGAAGTCGGAGCATGATTTATTTATTGATTGTCTTCCTTATGAGTGGCGGTCGGGGACGAGCAATGGTCTTTTCCTACCAATCTATCCCCCTAGGAGCATGCGCGTAATACTTTGCTTTGATAACTTGTACATTTTTGCAATAAGTATATGAGTTCTTTATGACTAATGTTGAGTCCATGGATTATACGCACTCTTCTTCCTTCCACCATTGCTAGCCTCTCTAATACCGCACACTTTTTGCCGGTATCATACACCCACCATAAACCTTCCTCAAAACAGCCACCATACCTACCTATCATGGCATTTCCATAGCCATTCCGAGATATATTGCCATTCAACTTTCCACCGTTCCGTTTATTATGACACGCTCCATCATTGTCATATTGCTTTGCATGATCATGTAGTTGACATCGTATTTGTGGCAAAGCCACCGTTCATAATTCTTTCATACATGTCACTCTTGATTCATTGCATATCCCGGTACACCGCCGGAGGCATTCATATAGAGTCATATTTTGTTCTAAGTATCGAGTTGTAATTGTTGAGTTGTAAGAAAATAAAAGTGTGATGATCTTCATTTTTAGAGCATTGTCCCAAGTGAGGAAAAGGATGATGGAGACTATGATTCCCCCACAAGTCGGGATGAGACTCCGGACGAAAAAAAGAGGCCATAAAAAAAGAGGAAAAGGCCCAAATAAAAAAAATGAGAGAAAAAGAGAGAAGGGACAATGTTACTATCCTTTTACCACACTTGTGCTTCAAAGTAGCACCATGATCTTCATGATAGAGAGTCTCTCATTTTGTCACGTTCATATACTAGTGGGAATTTTTCATTATAGAACTTGGCTTGTATATTCCAATGATGGGCTTCCTCAAAATGCCCTAGGTCTTCGTGAGCAAGCGAGTTGGATGCACACCCACTTAGTTTCTTTTGTTGAGCTTTCATATACTTATAGCTCTAGTGCATCCGTTGCATGGCAATCCCTACTCACTCACATTGATATCTATTGATGGGCATCTCTATAGCCCGTTGATACGCCTAGTTGATGTGAGACTATCTTCTCCCTTTTTGTCTTCTCCACAACCACCATTCTATTCCACATATAGTGCTATGTCCATGGCTCACGCTCATGTATTGCGTGAAGATTGAAAAAGTTTGAGAATGTCAAAAGTATGAAACAATTGCTTGGCTTGTCATCGGGGTTGTGCATGATTTAAGTACTTTGTGTGGTGAAGATAGAGCATAGCCAGACTATATGATTTTGTAGGGATAACTTTCTTTGGCCATGTTATTTTGAGAAGACATAATTGCTTTGTTAGTATGCTTGAAGTATTATTATTTTTATGTCAATATTAAACTTTTGTGTTGAATCTTTCGGATCTGAATATTCATACCACAATTAAGAAGACTTACATTGAAATTATGCCAAGTAGCACTCCGCATCAAAAAGTCTGTTTTCATCATTTACCTACTCGAGGACGAGCAGGAATTAAGCTTGGGGATGCTTGATACGTCTCCAACGTATCTATAATTTTTTGTTGCTCCATGCTATATTATCTACTGTTTTGGACATTATTGGGCTTTATTATTCACTTTTATATTATTTTTGGGACTAACCTATTAACCGGAGGCCCAGCCCAGAATTGCTGTTTTTTTACCTATTTCAGAGTTTCGCAGAAAAGGAATATCAAACCGAGTCCAAATGGAATGAAACCTTCGGGAACATGATTTTTAGAACGAACAAGATCCAGGAGACTTGGACCCTACGTCAAGAAACAAAATAGGAGGCCACGAGGTAGGGGGGCACGCCTACCCCCCCAGGGCGCGCCCTCCACCCTCGTGGGCCCCCTGTTGCTCCACTATGTACTCCTTCCTCCTATATATACCTATGTACCCCCAAACGATCAGATACGGAGCCAAAAACCTAATTCCACCGCCGCAAACTTCTGTACCCACGAGATCCCATCTTGGGGCCTGTTCCGGAGCTCCGCCGGAAGGGGCATCGATCACGGAGGGCTTCTACATCATCACCATAGCCCCTCCACTACTAGGAAAAGGGCTATAGATAATATGGACACTAATGGCGCACCAGACATGCGGTGCGCCACTACTATATAGCAGTGGCGCACCGTGTGTTGGTGCGCCATTAGTGTGATAGACACTAATGGCGCACCACAGCCATGGTGCGCCACTACTAACATTTTTTTCTTTTCTCCAAAAATACTAATGGCGCACCGGGGCACAGTGCGCCATTACTAGTAACTAGTAATGGCGCACCAGTCACCCCGTGCGCCACTACTATCATTTTTTTGCAAAACTACTAATGGCCCACCGCCAGCTGGTGCGCCATTAGTAACCAGGGTTACTAATGGCGCATTTGTGGGTGGTGCGCCATTAGTAACCTGGGACCAGCTAGATATTTTGGACAGCCACCTACACACTCACTTTCCCCACTTCATTCTCTCCACCTCCTCCTCCAAGCTTGTCTCGGCTGCCTCCTCCTCCTCACCTCATTTGTACCATAGATTCACCCAAATTAAGTGGTTAAATTACCTTTTTTTGATAGGTAAGTAAGGGGAAAGCTTTCTTTATGTTGTAGATCCACTTTTTTCTCCCTCCAACAACATGCACATGCACTTTTTATGGCCTAGCTAGATCTATGTATGTTTGTGGTGTTGCATATATGTTTGTGTTTGCAGGTACCGGTATTTGAAATGCAATAGTTGCCAATATTTTTCCGGAATGTTGATTCATTTCCGTTTCGGCGAGAATTTTGGCACTATGCATTCTTTTTGGTCCTATTTTTAGGCAAAGTCATGCCAAATTTTTTCTTGGTTCTAAAATATCGTTTTGCTCTACCCCGCAGGCAACCATGGTCCGCATGATGACCGAAGGCATCGTGAATAGGTTTTTGAGCTTCGCAAGGCCGAGATGCTTCAAAAGAACGAGACAGAGATAAGATGTCCGTGTCGAAGATGCAAGCTGAGGAGCCTTATGGACCCGGATTCCGTATAGGTGCGGGACCACCTGCTCTTGCGTGGTTTCATGGATGGCTATCGGTGGCAAGGTGATGAAGATGATTATGAAGTCGTCCATGGGGGCCGGGCAAGAAATGAGGAAAGGCAGCAAGACAACCGCGGCGAGGGCGGGCGAGAAGACGAAGAATCTCCAGGACATGATCACGAAGTAGATGCAGTACACAGTCATGATGTAGAAGATGCCGGACATGATGATGAGGAAGATGCCGGAGCAGACGAAGGGCATGATCATGAAGATGAAGATGCCGGAGCAGACGACGATGGACCATCGATGGGCTGGGTGCAGGACCCTCATATTCAAGAGCTGCTTCTCAAGCAGACGGATAACGCAAGAGCTGCCGCCCGAGAGAAAGCCAAGCTGGAGCAACTGGAGATAGACGCGGTTACTCCATTGTATGAAGGATGCATGCCCGAGGATACCCGCCTGAAAGTAACGCTCATGGCTCTGGAGATGAAGGTAAAACACAAAATGACCGACGCATGCTTCGACGAGAACATGTCATTCTGGCACGAGCGTCTTCCCAAGGGGAACAAGTGCCCGACCAGTTTCGAGGAGGCGAAGAAAATCGTGTGTCCTCTGGATTTACCGCACGTGAAATACCATGTGTGCATGAACAATTGCATCATTTATCGGGACGAGCACGCGGAGTCTACCATATGTCCGGTGTGCGGCGTCACTCGATACAAGAAGAGGAAGAAAGCTCCTCGAAAAGTGGTGTGGTACTTTCCGATCACTCCTCGTCTGCAACGGTATTTCGCGGACCCTAAGGTAGCAAAGCTCTTGCGTTGGCACGCAGATAGAGAGGAGAAGAAGCGAGAAGATGACGCAAATGATCCGGAGATAAATAAAAAAGACAAGATGCCGAGTCACCCTGAGGATGGGAGCCAGTGGCAAGCGTTGAACTCCGAACACCCAGAATTTGGGAACGATCCAAGGAACATCGTGCTGGGCGCGAGCACCGATGGAGTCAATCCGTTTGGCAGCCAGAGAAGCACACATAGCACCTGGCCTGTGTTTGTGTGGATGTAAAACCTTCCCCCCTGGTTGTGCATGAAGAGGAAGCACATTCACATGAGTATGCTAATTGAAGGGCCGAAACAACCAGGGAACGACATCAATTTGTATCTGGGGCTGCTGAAAGAGGAGCTAGACACATTGTGGAAAATGCCAGCCAATACGTTGGACGCCGCAGAGAAAGAATATTTCCCTATGAGAGTCGCACTGCTCACGATGGTGCACGACTATCTCGGTTACGGATATGTCGCGGGGCAGGTGGTCCACGGATTTTCTGGATGCGTCAGGTGCATGGATGACACAACGTATCGCCAGCTAGATAGAGATCCCGGGTCTTCAAAAACCGTGTTCATGGGACATCGAAGGTGGCTTCGCGATGATGACTCATGGAGGAAACGCAAGGATCTATTCGATGGTGAAACCGAAACCCGAAGATGCCCGCGTACGAGGAGCGGCGAGGAAATAGACGAGCTGTTGAAAAATTGGAAAGATTGCCCACTGCCGGGAAAGAAGCGAAAGGCGCAAGAGCCGCTGCTGAAGGTATGGAAAACGAGGTCTGTTTTCTGGGACTTGCCGTACTGGAAGATCCACTGTGTGCCTCACAGCCTTGATGTCATGCATATCACGAAGAACGTGTGTGAGAGTCTGCTTGGTACCCTGCTCAACATGCCAGAGAGGACCAAAGATGGGCCGAAAGCAAGGGCAGACTTGAAATCAATGGGCATCAGGGAGGAGCTTCACGCTAATGATGATGATGATGAGGCGAAGCAGGACACGGAAAGTCGTCGCAAAGGCAAAAAGGCCAAGAAGACCGGAAATGACTTCGCTCCCGCGTGCTTCACTCTAAGTCAGGAGGAGATCGATCAGTTTTTCACCTGCCTCGTAGGAGTAAAACTTCCTTACGGTTATGCGGGGAAGATAAGCAGATACCTAGACTCAGCGAAGCAGAAGTTTAGCGGGATGAAGTCACACGACTGTCACGTGCTGATGACGCAGATACTTCCAGTTGCAATCCGTGGGATCATGGACACGCACGTCCGTGAAACGCTATTTGGCCTATGCAACTTTTTCGACGTCATCTCTCGGAAGTCGGTTGGCGTGAGGCAACTCAGAAGGCTACAGGAAGAGATCATGGTGATACTATGCGAGCTTGAGATGTACTTCCCGCCCGCATTCTTCGACGTTATGGTGCATCTGCTGGTCCATATCGTGGAGGATATCATCCAACTCGGGCCGACGTTCCTGCACAGCATGATGCCATTCGAAAGGATGAATGGTGTCATCAAAGGATACGTCCGCAACATGTCACGTCCAGAGGGAAGCATAGCCAGGGGCTTTCTGACCGAAGAGTGCATCTCCTACTGCACGAATTATCTAGGCATCGAGAACCCCGTTGGTCTGCCCGTCAACAGGCACCTCGGCAGGCTCGCTGGATGGGGTCACCGTGAGGGTCACCGCGAAATGCATGTCGACTTCGAGGGTCGACTCGCCGACTTTGAAAGAGCAAACCTAGTCGCGCTACAACACATAGACGTGGTCGATCCTTGGGTGGTAGAGCACAAAACCTTTATTGAGAAGACGTACAATGACCGAGGCCAACAGAGGACGGACGGAGATATAATCAAAGAGCACAACTCATGTTTCACGCGTTGGTTCAAGCAGAAGCTTTTGTCGTACCCTTTACATGAGGATTCTTCCGCGGAAGAACAACTCATATTCACCTTGTCACAGGGCGCCGAGCACAACCTGATGATGTATGAGGCATACGATATCAACGGCTACACATTCTACACCGAGGGAAAGGACATGAAGAGCGATGGTTATCAGAACTCCGGGGTAATGATGGAATCCTACACCGGTAACGACAAGGACAGATACTACGGAAGGATCGAGGAGATCTGGGAGCTGAGCTACGCTGGAGAGAAGGTCCCGATGTTCCGTGTCAGATGGGCCAAGAGCGTCCTAAAAGAAGACTGGTATTTCACCACCATGGTTATACCCGAAGCCAAATCCAAGACCGCGGGCGCAAACGTCACCGCGAAAAATGAGCCATGGGTATTGGCTTCCCAAGTGGACCAATGCTTCTTCATTACCGACCCGTCAAAGCCCAGTCGTGTTGTCGTGAGGAGAGGCAAAAGGAAGATCATCGGAATGGATGGAGTCCCAATGAGCAAGACTTCGACAAGTACGGCGACCCGAAGATGGAACATGACGACGATGATGAAGTACCAGCATACACCACAAGAAGAAGCATGACCACCCTACCTAAAGGACGTCCGTTCAAGAGAAGAACTCCATTTACGAAAAATAAGGGCAAGAAGATTGTGAACAGATAGCTAGCTAAGATCGATTGTATTTAAATTGTAGCCTTCATTTCTCGATTGTATTTCGACATATTGAAATGATATTTCTTCTGTTCTAGTGTCCACATGAATATTTATTTATGTTTATTATGGTATTGAATTTCTAACTCACAAAAAGTATTGAATTTGTTAATATTTTTTGAACTCATGAATATTTTTAAATTTCATGGGCACTTTTTGAATTCATGAATATTTTTTCAAACTTGATGATATTTTTTTCATATTCAATATGAAAAAATATTGAATATTCATGAGGAC
>NC_057808.1:300709542-300748105 GCF_018294505.1 Triticum aestivum | reverse complement strand
CCTCCCCCCCCGAGCGCCATTGCTATACAAAAAAAAGATTACTAATGGCGCACCTCTCTGGGGTGCGCCATTGCTATTCAAAAAAAAAGATTACTAATGGCGCACCTCTCTGGTATGCGCCATTGCTATACAAAAAAAGATTACTAATGGCGCACCGCGTGTGGATGCGCCATTGCTATCAAAAAAAATTCTAATGGCGCACCGCTCGGGGGTGCGCCATTGCTAACCCTTCCCCCACTAAAATCCCCAGTCCCCTTTCTATCTCTCACCCGCCCACTGCCCCGCCCCGACCCGACCCGTACTGCGACGCCGCCGCCCCCGCGCCCTGTGCAAACCGCCGCTACCGCCGCCCCCGCACCTTCCCACTTCCCCTCCCCTCGCGCTGCTTCACCCGACTAGGTCGTCGCCGTCACCGCATCGTCCCCGCGACCACCGTCGTCCCCGCACCCCACCAAGGAGTCCAGGAGCTCACCGCGGATCGAGGTCTTCTTCCACCTCCGGCCACCGCGGCCTCACCGTCGATCCGCGTCACCTCGTCAACCCCAGCCCCGCACGAGCACGCCATCGTCTTCCTCTCGGTGAGCTACACCGGTTTCCCTCCCCCCCTTCGATTTTGTCACCGTAGACTGTCGCACCACCGCGCCCCAGCTCCTGGTTGCCGCCCCCCGTGGCCGTGCTCCCCTCGGCCCCTGGCCGCGCCCTGGCCCCGCCCAAGCGCGCTCACCGCCCTCGTCTCCATTCGTTTCGATTTGCCCGCCGTCTACTTCAGTATCCCTAACGTGGTCACCTCACGCGCAGACCACAGCGTGCCTCTTCCCGGGACGTCGTGCTCCCGCTGTTGCAACCCTAGTGCCGGCGCCATTTACCTCGTCAAAGGTATCATTCCCCTCTCTCCCTCTCTCTCCCCCTCTGTTTCATTTCCTTCCTCTGAATTTGATTTCCAAATTGGTTGCTCCACCGCAATAGTAGACGTGAGAAAACTGAAACCTTTCTTCAGACAAGTCCTATCTAGAGTGCATTTGCTCACGTGCATGTCATACTGGTGAAACTAATTGCAGGGATTTTTTGTCTAAATCTTGTTGATTGTTTGTCTGTTTGATTAATATAATATACACGGTGCATTGCTTAAGTTCATGTTCATACTGTTTAATTTCCAGTACGAACAGGGGTGAAATAAAGTCCCAGAGAATTTTATCTGAATCAGAGGGAAATTGCCTGCACTGAGATATCTTTTGATCTGGAGATCGTCATGGTGTTTGAGGAGCAGTTCAGCAATGCCTCTCTCTCGCAGAGGATGGCGTAGTTGACCTTTTGCCATTTTGCTTGGAAATAAAACGGGTTTTTGAAAGTCTAGATAATGCTTTAGATGTTCTCTCTCAAATCTTTTATTTTTGTTCTTTTCTGTGTGAAAGTTTCAGTGCATGGTTGATTTCATCGAAACTTTAAAAATAACACTGTCACATTTCTTCAGGTTTGACTTGTCACCATCTCGGAAGACCTTGGAGAAATCCCTCACAGAAGGTGAGATAGAGATACATGACTTTCCTACTTTGACCTGTCAGAGCGCTTTTCCGTGCTTAATTTGGAGATTTATGTATCTAGAGTTTGGTAGTTTCTTGAAACTTCGTTGCTATAAAACTAGGAACAAGGATGCTGAAGTGCCTTGCTACAGGGTTGTGTAGGTCAATTTATCAATGTTTTGACTCTGATCTTGAACTACAGGGTTGCAATGTTTTGGTATCAACACTTGTAAAAAAAATTAGCAGGAGAATGAAGATTATAGAAAAAATGTCTTAGTAGTGGTAAACAAGCATATAATCCCTCCCAGGTAGTAACAATAACTTTATTGAGGGGATGGTTAAGCAATGCTAGAAAAAGATAACATGATGAAATTAAATTTACACAAACTTATGAAGGTGGGGCTGTATCTTTTTTTGAGAAACACCACAACAAGAACAGTTTCAGTACTTTTTGTAGCAATGACAAACATTCTGATGATTTTGTTGGTCAAGATTCATATCCAAATAATTGTACAACTGCCTACATCGCTGCTGGCGCAGTCACATATTAAGCCAGCTTAAACCAGAGGGATACTTGAGCTTGCGCTAGATTGTGGTCACATGCCAAGCTAGCTTAAACCAGAGACACTTGAGTTTGTGCTAGATTAATGTATGTAGCTGTTTAATTTAAACTACCTGATGCATGCAACTATCTGTATTCTACAATCTACATATGCTTGTGTGGTTGTGTTTGTGCCCATACAACTGAAGATCTGAAATCTTTTTTGTTTAAAGTACCAGCCAATTTTCTAGGTTATGCATTCTGAAAATCTTGTGTCATTTGGTTCAGCAAATGATCTTGTCTTTGTCAATGGCTCACTGCAAAAAAGAAAACTTCTTCTTTCATTTGTCGCTGCTAAGAAAGATACACTGGAAAAAGGTTCTCCTTATATTATGCTTTCTTCCGTTTATGAACAATGGAAAAGATAGGACTGAAGTGCCCTTAATTTGGAGATTTATGTATCTAGAGTGTGCAGAATTCTTTTCAGGTGTTGCAGTATGGATTTTAGTATGAGTCGTGTGTTGAACTATGTAGTGCCTCTACACTTGAACTGTATGTTGAGCTGCTAACACTGAGTAGTTTTGAGCTGTTGTACGTCGAATATGAGTTTTCCGAACTGTTTTACCTCTTAGCTTCCGATTCTATAGTCCTGGAATCTGTTAGATAAGTTGGAAAGAACTGGAATGTAGATCTGGAATGTTTCTTAGCCTGCAAGTACAAGTGAACAACTTGCTGCTATTAGATCTGGAATGGAAGCTCACATAAGTTGAGCTGCTTTTTGTCCATACGAAAGCAGAGGACCATATGGTCTGTGGCCTTTTCATCCATATGAAAGTAGAGGCACATTGTGGTGCTAGTTTGCTGGGTTTTGTCTCCGACCATCGTGTCGTGATGATTTTGTAGGTACCCCGAGAGGCCCTTGAGTTTGCCGGAATGTCGATTAACTTCCGTTCCGGCAAATTCGGGTACTCCATATGTCCTATTTTCAGCAAAGGTCATGCTGAAATTTTTCGTGAATTTTAGCATGACTTTGCTAAAAATAGGACATATGGGGTACTTGCGACTAATGCATGGGCCGAGGTATCTTAGTACTTAATTAAGTAGGATCAACTGCCCCTTTATTCTTGCTGCATTAAACCATAGGTGGCAATAGAGCCAAGTGATTAGGCCCAACTTAGAATTCTCCTTCCCTTTTCTTGATAGGGTATATCATTAGAAGATACCCATATATATCAGTCAACCTAGGGTGCCTCGGCATCGATAAACCCTAAATGATGAAAACTTAACTTAGCATTTAGGGTGCCTCAGCGTCGACAAACCCTAAATTATAAAAACTTGGCTTTTAGGGTGCCTAGGTGTCGATAAAAACCTAAATGATGAAAGCTTAGGCTTTTAGGGTGCCTCGGCGTCGACAAACCCTAAATGATAAAAGCTTAGCTTTTGGGATGCCTCGGTGTCGACAAACCCTAAATGATGAGACCATGATCTTGTTCCTTAACAATAACCAACTTTTTGACCAAACTTTTTTCCTATTTAGAGTGAAACATGGCCCACAACGATGAGGCCGGCGGTTCGGGCGGCAAGGCATTCTGGGAGCTGTCCCAGGAGATGGAGGAAGAACCTCACCGCTATGAGGACGCCGTAGAAGACACCGATCCTGACTACACAACCCCTAGTGGCATCGGGGATGACACCACTGATGGTGCCGCCGAGGATGCCACCACTGATGATGGCAGCGCACGCACAGATGGCAGCCAACCGAAGAGGCAACGGAAGGACCGGCTCCCGAACATGCTCGGCACCGTCAAGGAGGAATTTACTGAAGTGAACTGCGACGGGGATCCAATGGCGCCCAAAGAATTAGTCAAGGGGTACTCGGTTCAGCTCGGGTGCATTCTCCGGAGCACCGTCTCGATCAACACCGAGAACCTAAGGCATAAGGACCGAGGGTATTTGCGCAACCTCCTCTTCACGAAGCTGCACGAATGATACAAGTTCCCCACTGACTTTGCAAACACACGCCTCCCAGGGAATAAAGTGAACAGTGCCGCCCTCACGAAGATGAGCACGACCCTGTCTACTTGGAGAAGCGCGGTGAAGAGAATGATTAACAAAGGTGATAGTTATGAGAAGATCAAGGCAAAAAATCCTTTGATCAACGAAGATGACTACAAGGAGTTCAAGATCAAGTGCGAGAGCGGCGCATCCGAGGAATCAAGTCAGTGGGGGAAAGAGATGCGGGACTTGAACTTAGGGATCCACAAACTCGGTCCCGGCGGTTACAGAGTGGCGGAACCTATATGGGACAAGGAGGACGCGGAGCGTGCCGAGCAAGGCCTACCGCCCCGCTTCGAGAAATACCATGAGAAGCAGACCGGGAACTATGTCAGGGCCCGGTACAAGGAGGACCCGGTAACAAAGGAGCTTACCACGGATCCGAAGACCAAGGCGCTTGAGCGTGTTCTGGTAAGGAATACACCCCCGCGTAATTAGCTCCATATGGTTGCATTCTAATTAATGAAGCCAAATTTCTAAATTGTTCACATTCCTTCCGCAGGAGACTGAAAGCAGTAGCGCGGGGTCGTCTCAGAGCTCCCCAGCTTGGGACAACACTCTAAATAGGGCGTTGAACATAATGAAAAATAAGGATAAGCTCAGTAAGCCGTTGTCAGCTGGTCGTGTGGCCGGCAAAGGCTTGTCCACAAAATGGTTGTCATACTATAACGCTGGTGGGCGAAAGGAGAAAAAGACCAGCTCGGAAAGCCAGTCGCGCGAGGTTCAAGAACTCAAGGCACAAGTGGCGCGGATTCCGGAGATTGTCCAAGAGCAAGTGCAACAACAACTGGGAACGACGCTCACCGCCATTGTGCCTAGCTTGATTGAGGGGCTGCACGCGTGGATTGCGGGCGGCCAACAGGGGCCGCCCCCGGTTCCCAGCTTCACGGCCAGCAACTTGCACAACGCACTGGCGGCTTCATTGGTGTCTTCGGCGGAGGCGGTATTGGTGTCTCTGGCACCGGCACGGGCATTGGAGCTTAATGCACCCGGGTGTACGCCGGCCGACACCTCGGCAGCAAGCGGCCCCTCCGTCAGTTGCACGCCCGCCGTTGGTGGTGCCTCGACATTAGCCGAGCTCGACGCCATCACGGTAACTAAGCCTCTCGGCCGATGACTTCATCTCCTTGCCTTTGACTGGGCATCCCTGACGCCCTACATGTTTTCGTAGGGCGCCGCCGACGTTCCATGCACTCTCCTGCACTTCGTGGGCTGCGAGTTGATCGATGTCGCCAAGGGCAGAATCGTTCAACCGGGCAACCCCGTGTTCCACGGTAATCCGATGCCACCCACCGTGTATAGGGTTGAACTGGTTCGGGTGCTGCCAGGCTGCGACGAGTTGTTACCTCCGATTCGACCCGCTGGGGCCGACGAAGATGATGTGATGACCCTCAGCGCCTGCGTAAGCTGGCCCCTGCTTTGGCCGAAGAGCCAGATTCATTTGGGGGCGGGGGACACCACCCCACAGACAACACCGCCAGTCGTGCCGGCGCCAAGCCATGGCAAGACCGTCGCAACGCTACCGGACATGCCGGACATCCCTATGGCACAGGATCCGGACATGCATATGGCACAGGATCTGGACGACGACGACAACGACGATGGTACATTTACCAACGTTGATAAGTACTTTGCCGAACATGGGTACGGTGACGAATTCTTCAGGCCTCCTTCTCAAAACCCAACCCTGAAAAAGACGACCGCGATCTAGCTGGTACCGCGGAGAAACCCAATTGCAACATGCGTCGTCTGGCGTTCAGTTCTCAGGAGACGCCTCCAGCTTCCGCCTTTACCGAGCCTCAGATAGCCGAGGTGCGAAATATTATCAGCCCCAACACACTCAAGAAGGCGGTCTCTGAGCAGAACTCGATCCCATTACAGCAGATGAGGAAGAAGGGACGGAAACGAAAGAATAAAAAGGGCGGTGCGAGCCAGCCGGCACCGAGTACGATCCGTGCTCAGGACGGGCCACCTTCACCTAAGGATATCTCGAGGAGGGTGCATGTGGCGGGTAGGCCGATGCTACCGACTAATCTGCTCAATGCTGCAACCGGTGCTATGCGGAGTCTGCATGACAGTGTTCTTTCTTTGGAGAAGCGGCGTCTCTCTGAGAATGATGTGGCATACCCGGTTTTCGTGGCCAAGGTGCCAGAGGGCAAGGGCTTTGTGGATAGCGCCATCGGGGTATGATCGTCCTGCAGTTTGATGACATCTTCGCTATGTTTAACCTTCATCCGCTGCACTACACCTTCGTTCGGCTATTTTCGCTGAGTATGGAGATGCGGATCATTAGAGACAAGACCCCGGACATCGTGATAGTCGACCCCTTCTACATGCATGCCAAGATCTTGGGCAGCGCTGGGGACTGGCAAGTCGTGAGTTCATACCTCGAAGGCGTCATTCTGGCAAACCCAAATAAGGATAACTTCCTCGTGCCTTACTTTCCCGAGTAAGTCATCCCCTCACCGCCCCGTAACATATGATTTCTTAGATTTCGATCGTTCTTTTTTTCTAACATTCCGTGTTTTGTGCAGTGACACACATTGCACACTCATCCTCTTAAGCCCGAAATATTCCATGGCCACGTATTTCGACCCGGACCGTGAGTCGAAGAAAGACTACACAAATATCAAGAAAGTTCTTGATGATGTTCTCCCCGGCTACGCCAGATCTAGAGGCACCTTCAGCAGGCCAGTTCGTAGGTACGGCAAGCATATCTTCACCCACAATACGACGTTCCCCTGCGTCAAGCAGCCGCCTGGCGGTCAGAAGGATGCCTACTACGCCCTCCATCACATGCGGGCGATCGTACGGGACCATAATCACCTTCTGCTACCAAATAATCTCAAAGATTGCCGCACGCTTGTCGGCAATCCAGGACGCGGACATCAGACAAGAATTCTTTCGCATCCAGTCGGAGTTTGCGGAAATCATCCATCAAGATGTCCTTCGTACCTCGGGGCAGTTCTATCTCAGACATCAACCGTCCAACAATGGGATAGAAACAACGCCACAAATGCAGGCTGACAATGCCCGCGATTTCATGACCATCACGAAAGACGGCGGCTTCATCCACGCTCCGGTCCCTGAGTCGAGTCGAAAGTAGTGATGCTATGTAGTCCTGAAATGTTGATTGGCTCATGTTGTAATATTAAACTTTAATGAACTTGTATGTCTCTTTGGTTTGGATAGTCGTTCAACTTATATGTAATCAATGCTATTTATTAGTAGGACCATGAATCGTGCTATTAATGTGTTGCTTTTCTCTTCCGATCCTTTTGTTGCATACTTATATATTGCTTATGTATTGTCTGTGAATTGCTACTAACGTTTTGTTTGGCTAGTGCATAGAGATGCCATCGTATGTCGTGTACAAGGGTAAGGTTCCCGGAGTCTACGACGACTAGGAGGAGTGTCGGAGACAGGTTCACCGTTTCAGCGGTAACAGTTACAAAGGGTACACCACTAGGGCGGAGGCGGAAGCTAGATACGCGCGCTATCTAGCGGGAGAGAGGAGGGAGCGGAGGAGGAACCGGATGAAGACCAGTTTCATCGCGATGATGCTAATCGTGATGACCGCAACTCTCTTCTATGTGATGGTAGTTTAGATGATCGATATCGACTTGTAATGTGAAGACAAACTCGCTACTCGCGGTTTCGAGACTTGTAATGTTCTAACTTTGTTCGGTCTTTTGAATTCGGAGACTAATATGATGAATTGTATTCGGAGACTAATCTTCTATTGTATTCGATAACTCTGCTGTTTATATGTTGTGCTGTCTATATTCTGTGCAGTAATATGTTTTGTAACCTGTGCAAATATCAGAAAAGAAAAAATCCCTAATATTCATACTAGTGGCGCACCACCCAGCACTTTAGTGGCGCACTGCAAAATGCACACTAGTGGCGCATCATCAACAAGTGCGCCATTAGTAAGCCAGAGCACATAGTTAAATATGGCCCCCTGGGAGGCATATTAATGGCACACCGTATGGTTTACTAATGGCGCACTACCTGGTGCGCTATTAGTATCTGGTATACTAATGGCACACCTGTGGTGCGCCATTAGTAAAGAAATCTAATGGCGTGGTGCTAGTGGCGCACCTATAGTGCGCAATTAGTAGGCAAAACAGGTGCGCCACAAGCAGGCCTTTTCCTAGTAGTGCTCCGATGAAGTGTGAGTAGTTTACCTCGGACCTTCGGGTCCATAGTTATTAGCTAGATGGCTTCTTCTCTCTTTTTGGATCTCAATACAATGTTCTCCCCCTCTCTCGTGGAGATCTATTCAATGTAATCTTCTTTTGCGGTGTGTTTGTTGAGACCGATGAATTGTGGGTTTATGATCAAGATTATCTATGAACAATATTTGAATCTTCTCTGAATTCTTTTACGTATGATTGGTTATCTTTGCAAGTCTCTTCGAATTATCAGTTTGGTTTGGCCTACTAGATTGATCTTTCTTGCAATGGGAGAAGTGCTTAGCTTTGGGTTCAATCTTGCGGTGTCCTTTCCCAGTGACAGTAGGGGCAGCAAAGCACGTATTGTATTGTTGCCATTGAGGATAACAAGATGGTTTTTTTATCATATTGCATGAATTTATCCCTCTACATCATGTCATCTTGCTTAAGGCGTTACTCTGTTTTTATGAACTTAATACTCTAGATGCATGCTGGGTAGCGGTCGATGAGTGGAGTAATAGTAGTAGATGCAGGCAGGAGTCGGTCTACTTGTCTCGGACGTGATGCCTATATACATGATCATACCTAGATATTCTCATAACTATGCTCAATTCTGTCAATTGCTCAACAGTAATTTGTTCACCCACCGTAAAATACTTATGCTCTCGAGAGAAGCCACTAGTGAAACCTATGGCCCCCGGGTCTATCTTCATCATATTAATCTTCCAATACTTAGTTATTTCCTTTGCTTTTTATTTTTGCTTTTATTTTACTTTGCATCCTTATCACAAAAATACCAAAAATATTATCCTATCATATCTACCAGATCTCACTCTCGTAAGTGGCCGTGTAGGGATTGACAACCCCTTATCGCATTGGTTGCGAGGATTTATTTGTTTTGTGTAGGTGCGAGGGACTCGCGCATAGCCTCCTACTGGATTGATACCTTGGTTCTCAAAAACTGAGGGAAATACTCACGCTACTTTGCTGCATCACCCTTTCCTCTTCAAGGGAAAACCAACGCAGTGCTCAAGAGGTAGCGGTAGGTATGGTGGCTGTTTTGAGGAAGATATAATAAGGCTTATGTGTGATAGAGCATATCATATCACGGGGTTTGGATGCACCTACGAAGTTTGCACCACGTCTCAAGGTGAGAAAGGGCAATGCACGGTACTGTAGAGGTCAGCAAATTGCGGAAAGGTAAGAGTGCTTATAATCCATGGACTCACATTAGTCATAAAGAACTCATACTTATTGCAAAAGTTTATTAGCCCTCGAAGCAAAGTACTACTACGCATGCCCCTAGGGGGATAGATTGGTACGAAAAGACCATCGCTCGTCCCCGACCGCCACTCATAAGGAAGACAATCAATAATAAATCATGCTCCAACTTCATAGCATAACGAGAGACTATACGTGCATGCTTCAGGAATCACAAACCTTAACACCAATATTCTTACTAACCACAACCATTTACTAGTGCCTCCCACATATTATCATCTCTATATCGCAAAACTATTGCAAGGAATCAAACATATCATATTCAGTGATCCATAAGTTTTATGTAGGATTTGATGACTAACCATGAAATTGACCAATTCCTTTTGACTCTCTAAATAGATATAAGTGAAGCATGAGAGTTTAATTCTTTCTACAAAAGATCATGCTCTAACAAATATAAGTGAAGCAAAAGAGCATTCTTCAAATAACGGTTTTCTATGTGAAGAGAAACAAGCAATCCAAACTTCAAATGATATAAGTGAAGCACATGAAGCATTCTATAAGGCCATACTCAAAAGATATAAGTGACGTGCAATGAGCATTCTATAAATCAACCATGGACTATCTCATACCAGCATGGTGCATAAAATAAAAGTGAAAAATAAACGCAAAAGACGCTCCAAGATTTGCACATATCACATGGACGAAACGAATCCGAAAACATACCGATACTTGTTGAAGAAAGATGGGATGCCTTACGGGGCATCCCCAAGCTTAGACGCTTGAGTCTCCTTGAATATTTACTTGGGGTGCCTTGGGAATCCCCAAGCTTGAGCTCTTGCCTCTCCTCCTTCTCCTCACATCGAGACCTCCTCGATCTTCGAACACTTCATCCACACAAAACTTAACCGAACTTTTAGTGGCGGGGTTAGTGAATATGGCAATGAAATCCCATCATGTACTGCTTTAACATTATTGTATAATTATAAAAAACATTACCCACTGTATGCTATCACAATTCGATGGCCCCAAGTCAAGGAGGCTTCAACAAGAATTCAAACATACGCAAATAGTGAAGCTATAACAGCAATCTTTCAAAACAGGACAGTCTGTAAAGATTAGAACATCCACCATACTTCTCTAACACTAAAAATTCTGAAACAATTAGAAAAAATAAACAATTTGTATATAAAGACAATGCAAAAAGTTTCAAAAACGTTCGATGTTCCAGTAAAAAATGTAAAATCACGCACTACAGCCAAAGTTTCTGTTTTGCACCGCACAAACCAACAAGCAATCTAAACATCCTAAAGGCAAATCTTGGCACATTATTTTTATAATACAATGGAATTGTACAAGGGGATAATTATTTTTGTTGAAAATTTTCTACAATTAAGATTCACAAAGTTTCCATGAGCATGAACAAAGTTCAAGGACGTCCCCCACTTTCACAATGCTCGTCTCTCTCACTTTTGCTTTTCTTTTTGTGAAGTTTTAAGGTTCCCACCCTATATTTTTTCTTGTTTTTGAACTATATAAAAGCACTCAATAGAAATAAATGACTCTAAAACTTCCGGGTTGTCTCCCCGGCAGCGCTTTCTTTAAAGCCATTAAGCTAGGCATAAAGTGCTCAAGTAATGGATCCACCCGGATCCCAAGGTATATCAAAGCCAATTTGAATCAATAATGATTAGCATTTAGTAGTGAGCACAAAGCAACATATATCAAGCAATGAAGATGTCTAACTCTCTTCCTATGCATCGCATATCATACAAGAACAATTCATGAACATCAAGTAAAGGCCAATACATAGCATAAGCAATTTCTTGCAATTTTTTCGTGTTGGAAACATAAAGAGGCGGAGATGTAGTTCCTCTCTCATAATAATTGCAAGTAGGAGCAGCAAGCACATGCATATTATATTCATCAAAATCATCATGTGCAACGGTAAAAGGCAACCCATCAATATAATCCTTAACAAGAGCAAACTTCTCCGATATAGTGTAGTTGGGATAATTCAAAAAGATAGGACTATCATGTGTGGGTGCAATAGTAACAATGTCATTCTTAACATAAGGAACTATAGCAAGTTCATCTCCATAGTCATCATTCATATTGGCATCTTGGCCACAAGCATAGCAAGCATCATCAAAAGGGATATTTCAAACGAATCAACGGTATCATAGCAATTATCATGTCATTCATCCTTCGGTAAGAACGAAGGGACATTAAACAATGTATGAGTTGGAGGATTACTCTCATTAGAAGGTGGGCATGGGTAGCTAATCCACTCTTCCTCCTTTTGTTCTTCGCTCTCCTCATCATTTTTTTCATCCAATGAGCTCGCAGTTTCATCAATTTCTTCTTCCATAGACTCCTGCAAAATATTAGTCTCTTCTTGGACAGCGGAGACTTTCTCGATAAATTCATCAATATCGGAATTGTATTTATAATTATCATAGCTATATTTAAGGATGGCAAAATTTTCAGGTCTATAAACATCATCATCAAAAGCTTCATACTTTTCAAACAAAGATTCAATTTCATAAGCACCCTTAAAAGAAACAAATTCTTCTATTCTTTCCACATTATAGTAATCATATATACCATTAGCATAAGAAGCCAAGGTTTCATTATCATTAAATTTGCATGAAAAGGGAAGGTGTGGAGCATTCATCCTAGAGCAACAAGTAAAATCATATCTCAAGCATAAATCCCGAGCATACCAATGCAACATATAAATTGGATCCCATAAAAGTTTCCCTTTATGTGTCAACCGATAAGCCCTAAAGTATTCACATTGATCCAACGTTACTCCCATTATCATGTTGAATGGGGTTTTCTCAGGATTATCAAAGTAGTGCATAATATTTTCACATAACAAGCATCGAGGGTTTTAGGAGGTTCCCCATCTCCATGAGTAGAAAGTACCACTAATTTTTTTGGTGTTTCGTGTTCCATATACATAACCAAAGATAGAGAACAACTTAGAACAGGAAATAAAACTACTTAGTGATAAAGCAAACAAGCACACACGAGAATATTTACCCCACGCTATTGCTCCCCGGCAACGGCGCCAGAAAAAGGTCTTGATAACCCACAAGTATAGGGGACCAATTGTAGCCTCTTTCGATAAGTAAGAGTGTCGAACCCAACGAGGAGCTAAATGTAGAACAAATATTCCCTCAAGTTCTATCGACCACCGATACAACTCTGCGCGTGCTTGACATTCGCTTTACCTAGAACAAGTATGAAACTAGAAGTACTTTGTAGGTGTGATAGGATAGGTTTGCAAGATAATAAAGAGCACGTAAATAAAATCTAGGGGTTGTTTAGATAAAGACACAACTAAGTTCGTTTTAGTATAGAGCTTTTGTCAACAAGAAAGTTATTTGTCTCTAGGCAATCGATAACAAGTACCGGTAATCATTGTTATAATTTTATATGAGGGAGAGGCATGAGTTAACATACTTTCTCTACTTGGATCATATGCACTTATGATTGGACCCCTAGCAAGCATCCGCAGCTACTAAAGATCATTAAGGTTGTGAAACCCAACCATAGCATTAAGTATCAAGTCCTCTTTACTCCCATCACTACAAAAAAAGACACATCCGTGACATTTTGGGCCGAACGAATTTTTTTCCTGTCATACTTATGACACTTCTATGACGATAATTGTGACAAAACCCGGTATCATCATAGATGTGGTGGGCTCCTACTTCTATGACAAAAAATCATGACAGAAAATGGGCTTTTTGTCCTGGGCGGGCCGGAGACGCAGCTGCATGACATTCTTTGGGCCGTCCATGATGGAAAAAACTGTGGTAGAAGCGAGGGCGAGGAAAATATCAGGGTGTTCCCGGTTACGGTGGGTGGTCGGGGCCGAGCGATGCACGTTTCTCTCGTACACGCACACGCGTGGGTGCGAGGCGTTGGGCTCTAACTGAACCCGAGCGAGCCGTTGGGCTCTAACTGAACCTCAACGATTGCACTGCAGGCTACGCGTTACTGAACCCGAGCGATCGATCGATGGCTGTTAACTGAACCCGATCAAGCGATTCCTTCTCTACTGCTGCTAACTGAAGCCAGTCGATGGTGCCTCTGGATGAACAGTGAGCATTGCTGGGGGGTTTGGATGAACAGGACCCCGTGGTGTTTCCTCTGGATGAACAGGACCCCGATCGATCGAGCCGGTTGGCGCTAGATGAACAGGACCCCGTGGAGGGCTGGATGAACAGGACCACCCCATGGAGGGCTGGATGAACAGTAGACGGTGGAGGGCTGGATGAGCAGTAGCCCTTGGAGGGGTGGTTGAACTGGAGCCCATGGAGAGGGCTGGTTGAACAGTAGCCGGTGGAGTAGCGCGCGGTGGAGGCTGGATGAACAGGAGCCCGTGGATGAACAGTCGCAGGTGGACGCTGGAGGAGGTCGACGGTGGATGAATCGTAGCCCGTGGAGGCTGGAGGGGGTCGACAGTGGAGATGAACAGTATCCCGTGGAGTCCCATTTTGCGGTATGCCACACCCCTCCCGATGAACAAGACCCCCGTTTCGACCGTAGCGCTCCAACACAAGTCTGTTTCCTCCGTTTTACGGTACCCCACACCCCTCCCGATCAACAGGACCCCCGTTTCAACCGTAGGAGGTCCGTTTCCTCCGTTTTGCGGTACGCCAGACCCCTCCCGATGAACAGGATCCCGTTTTGAACGTGGCCGGTCGAACACAAGGCCGTTTCCTCCGTTCTGTGGTACGCCAGGCCTCGTTTCCATCGGCTGTTCCATCCAAGCCCGCCCGATGAACACGACGACGCATTCCGTTCCGACCCAGCCGGTTGGCTCCCCATGAACACAACGACGACGCAGTTTCTCTGTTCTGACCCAGCCATGTACACGAGCCCTGGCCGTACGTACGCGCGAGTAGGCGTTCGAGACCCCACCCGTATGTACGTACGTGGCCGTATTTACTTTCTTGCACCCTAGCCGCTGTACGTACGTGTACATGCTACGTGTGCGCCTCTACTACGACACGCGCACGCCTCTACATCGACCAGTATGTACGTACACGTTCGTGACCAAAATGACAACGCTACGTATGCTTCGACCAGGTGGGTCCCGACTGTCAGGCACTTCCTTGCGTGCGAAGATGTAGCTGGTGGGTCCCAACAGTCAGGGAGGCGAATCATTTTTTTGCCCGGATGCACTTCCTTGCGTGTGAAGATGTAGCTGGTAGGTCCCAGCAGTCATGGGGGAAACGTTTTTTCGCAAAATACAGTTGCCCGTCTGGTGGGTCCCTACTATCAGGTGGAGGAATAATTATTTTGCGCGTAATAAGGAGGCACTTCCTTGCGGCCGCCGTGGACCCAGCTGTCAGCCTCTCCATGTACAGTACTCTTCCGATGGAAGTCGTTCCTTGACCACGTTGACCACGCCGCGCCGAGAGCACCAGGGCGGTGGACAACGGCGAGGCCTAGGAAGGGGACGACGCAGAGCCGGGGAAGACGCGGCAGTGGAAGCCCGCGCGGAGAGGAGTACGAGGGTTCACTGGTTCAGCTGCGGTGTGAGGCTGCCGTCGCCGCAGGGCCTGGCCAGCGGTAGGAATAGTAGGGGGCGGTGAGGCCTCCGCGGCAGCACAGCCAGCCATGGGAGGTAGGAGCATGCGGCACGACCGGCGTTGCTTTGGGCGGCTGGAGCAAGAAGACCAGAGGTTGAAGAAGCACTACGGCCGTTGGATGGACATCGTACGGTCACTGGTGCTAGAATCATTCATATTGACTAAGTTGACAAAGCACTCCGTCCCCGTCAACTTAGTAGGCCCACAAGTCAGCCTCCCACCAAGGTGGGTCCCAACTAGCAGGGGGAGTATTCATTTTTTTTGTGCGTAATAAGGAGGCACTTCCGGTGGGTCCGAGCTGACAGCGGGGGGAACGTTTTTTTTGCAAAATACGGTGGCCCGTCCGATGGGTCCCAGCAGTCAGGGGGAAACGTTTTTCGCCAAATACGGTGGCCCGTTCGGTGGGTCCCTGCTGTCAGGTGGAGGAATAATTATTTTCCGCGTAATAAGGAGGCACTTCCTTGCGGCTGCCGTGGACCGAGCTGTCAGCCTCTCCACGTATAGTACTCTTCCGATGGAAGTCGTTCCTTGACCACGTTGACCACGCCGCGCCGAGAGCACCAGGGCGGTGGACGACGGTGAGGCCTAGGAAGGGGACAACGCGGAGCCGGGGAAGACGCGGCAGTGGATGCCCACGCGGAGAGGAGTACGAGGGTTCACTGGTTCGGTTGCAGTGTGACGCTGCCGTCGCCGCAGAATAACAGGGGGTGTGGGTGAGTAGAGGGATGCCCTGGCTAGCGGTGGGAGTAGTAGGGGGCGGTGAGGCCTGGACGGGAGGCGGGAGCAGGCGGTCCCGCCGGCGTTGGATTTGGCGGCTGGAGCAAGAAGATCAGAGATTGAAGAAACACGATGGCGACATCCAATGGTTACGTCTGCTAGAATCGTTTGTTGACATATATAATAACTAAAACAATCTTGCATACGCGTCAACTTAATAGGCCCACAAGTCAGACCATTCCCTCTTTTTTTAATAATTTATATATAGCTCATTGCGACTTCTTATGCAATTTATTGCAGTCCGATTTTTTGGTTGGCCAGGGCCAATTTCGCATATTTCTGTGGGTTCCAAACTATTTTTAATACCGAAATGTTGAGCCAGATTTAAAGTACTTTGAAGATATATTTAAATTAGGTTAATGCCTAGTGAAATAGGAATCTGAAAATGTGAAAAAATTCAGAAATTATAAAGTAATTGCCAATTTGTCATCTGTTTTTATATTTACAACCCATTTCATATTAGTTTCATGATTTGCAGGCGTCTTGAAAGAGTTGCAGCCCATCAGGGCGTAGAGAAATAAGTACGCCTGGATTGGGTATTCTTCAGAAAAAATAAACTGGGCTCATTTTCACAAAGAAAAAATAGCTGGGCTGGTCACATGGTGAACATAAAATATAAGCCTGGCTAGACGGGCCACAGCCCAGTTCAAACCCTACTCCGTCTCAACAATAACAAAAAAATACTGCTCGAGCAGCTACGTCCCAGGTGTCAGCCGATCTTGTGCTGTTCTCTTGTCTATTGACTATATACGCTCACAATGTCGTGGGTCCCAGATGTCAGGAAAACACTAGGAGCAAGCATTTTATTTTTCCATACACTGACATGGTGGGCCCCTATTGTCATCCTCTCCACGTACTTCTGCCGATTCCTGTTGTTTGTTGACCATGTTGACAACGCGAGAGGGCGGCGCCGAGGCGAGCGCACCAAAGCGCGTGGAGGGCGACGGCGAGGCCTCAGACGTCGGCGTTAATGATTTAGGAGACGGTGGGGCGGTGATGCATGCGCTGAGGCGCAGCCAGCCGTGGGAGGCGGAAGCAGGTGGCCCCGCCGGCGCTGGTTTGGTTTTGGCGGCTGGAGGAAGACATGACTGAAGAAACACGACAGACTGTAAAAGCAGCAGGAGTACTTAACAACCTTAACTGAAACCAGCAGGGGCACTTAACAACCATAGCTGAAAGCAGTATGAGTACTTATACAGGTTCAACCGTACAAAGCGCGCCTCGAACAGTGCTATTTTGCCTACAGTTAACCAAGGTGAGGCCGCCAAGCCCCAGGACAAGGCCCAGGTGCCACCTCGTGCATCCACAACCTTCTGAAAGCGGCTTCATCTCGCAATGTGGTCAATAAACAGGATATTCGCTTTAGAGCCATGGAAAAGCAGGAACATAATCTTCTGTCCTATTATCCAAGATGGACGGGCCTTCATTATTTGAGACCACCCATGAATAAGTATCTTTTCACCTCTAAGGGGAATGGAGTAGGTCGACATAAACATCATGTTGTGACCAAGCGCAAGTCTGACCCGGCCATGGTCAGGCATCTGTATAGGAACAATAGAACTGGTCAGTTTCTGGTTCAAGAAGATCACAACTGTAAAACTGTGTATAAGCAATAGTTTATGAACAACATATATAACAGAAAACAGCTTGTACCATAAGTTTCTCGAGACACGTGGACCTGTTCAATGAGTGCAGCAGTGAAACATATCCCACATGGCCTTCCACCATTGAAACACCCCACAAGGACCTCAAGACGCTCAATAAAGTGTAGGAACTTGTGGATGTCGTCCCAGTCAACTTCAATGCCATCAGTAACAGCCGAGTTGTTACAGAATAACAAACGAGCAGCCTGCTTAACTCTAAAAAAACCTACACGTGCCACCAATTATAAGAAAATATTAGTTATAAGTAGCATCTTCGTGAGAGATTCGTTGCTACTTCTAAAGTTAAATTGTGATTAGTTAGACAGAATAGGTGGATTAAGAAGTAATCGAGGCAACAAGCAAGAACCAGATACAAAACTAACATGGATGAACAATTGGAACGACGTCGGGATGGAAGATCACAGTGAAGATGAGACCAGGTTATGCTATTTCCATCAACATTCGTGCGCCAACTTTCAGTCCGTAACACTTGAGAAAGTTCATCCAAGTTCGGCCATAAAAAACAGCGATCTTCTTGGTTCATGAACCCAACTCGGAACTTATATCCATGGCTTTTCTTCACTGTGACCATTAAAATGGTGTATTCAGTTATGGCAAGGTCAAGCATCTTGAGTACATGTGTTCTGGCAGAGCAAATAATGCACTGCAGGAAAATAATATGAGAACACAATGTACTCCCTATCCAAATCTACAAATAACTTCCTCCTTCACGTCAGTGTTGACCATCGTACTGGTAGTACCTTTTATCCAAATATAGCAATCCAAATTTCCAAATTAGTCGACAACATGTTCAAAAAAAACCCACCCTCGCGGATAGAAAAGAGGATTCTAGGAACATATTGAGCGCGTTTTAAAATCCTGTGTTAGGATGAGAAGGAACAAGTGTGGCGTCTCGCCGAGGGCGCAGAAACCTGTAGGGACCTCGCACTTTGGGCACTTCAAATGAAACACACTAGATTCAGTAGGAAGAAAAATGCATCAACGGCGGCGGCTGCCATCCTAGGATTACCCGCGACCAAGGGACTTGGATTTATCGGGGATGGATGAAGAATTCGTACCTGGTTCTCCATGAGAAAACCCTATGCAATCGCCAAGAGGGGGTTTTGTCTGAACAAGCAGACAAGGGAGAAGGGGATTCAGGCCCAGTGAAATATTGCCGCTTCGTCTGTCCAGCTTACTGCTAAAGCTGGAAAGGGGGGTTGTGATTTGATGGCTCATTGGGCATTACTACGGCGCTACGACCGGGGTGTGTCTACCGTGCAGTTGTGCACTCTAATTTGTGCATATGGCACATGGACCCCGTTGCCGGATGCCCCACATATCAGCGAAAGGAAGTAGAAAGACAAGAGTAACTAGTTACACAAAAATATATTTTTGACAGAGAGATACTCCCGGAGTAAAGAAATATACAAATCTTTTATATCACAACTTTATACATAAGAAAAATCAAGGGGAATATATATAACATATATAATTATAAAAAACAGAGTTGTTTTTAACACAGTATAGACGAGTTGGTGATGATGGTGTGCCTGCCATCCTGCAATATAGGCCGTCCAATTTATATCTGACGGATAGGAAGGAAACTATGGAAATTTTGCAAAAAGGTACCCACACACCTCTCCACATTTGCAAATAAGGCCTTCACTCGTTCATCCTTTTCTCTCACAAGATAAAATACTCATACAAATGCATCTTGATGTTACGTGCAACGCACGGGCATTATGGGGGTTCGGCTGAGAATATATTACTCAGACAGGCTCACGGTTCTGGACTTTGGGCCGCAGGCCCACCCTGCATGTTTGGGGGCCCATGTGTTCTACCTCAGCGCTTGTCATATTGTAAGCGATCGGTACGGCGCTGGTTTTAGATGCTGTCGCAAGGCGAATACACAAAATTGAATAAAGCATGGCAGCTATTGGAATGAAATCGAACGACGGTTCCTAACCAGCAATGAGAGTTGCAATTCTATCAACGATATACCATGTGATAAATAATACTGTCGTATTACTTATACACACATGACACTTGTTTCACCATGCCAGATTATTACATCAAAATCTCTCGGAGGATAGATCAGTTCGGCAGTTGCGTGCTGCTACTGAAGAATTTCAAAGTTGATTTGGACCAGCTCTCCTTGCCGAGAATGTTCGATTTTGAGATCATCCCCTACCGCAAGATATTATTTAGATTTGAACCTTGACCATCCTTTAGCATCAATCATCATGCGACCATCCTTTGTACTTATGGTATATTGAGCAGGTTCATTCACACCAAGGCTGCGCATGGTAAGAGAAACTTGGCCGCTGTTGCCCGAATTGTTGAACGACTCCCTCGTTGCTCTAGGAATTCTCTGTTTGCAAACAAGAAGACATACCCAAACAGTTAGATCAACACAGTGAATCATGCGAAACAACATGGAAAGAAAAAAGAACGAAACACTTGGGTGGCCAATGCTTACCAAGAAGGTGGAAATGTCGGTTTTTGTAAGGACTTTGGTATATGAAGTGCGAACTGCAGCCCAGTCTGTTGCCGGTGCAACTGCTCGTTCGGTTGCCGCTGCACGGGCCGGAGCAGATGCAAGTGCAAGTGTTGGTGCAGGTGCCGAAGCCGCCGCCGCTGCCGGAGATGGTGCTCCTTGTAGAGCTGGTGCCGGTGTCAGAGCAGGTGCCGGTGTCGATGCCCGATCCTCCGGTAGGTCAGCCTGATCCGCTAACGCGGTCGGTGCCCAATCCTCAGCTGGATCAGACTGAGCTGCTGCCGCTGTCAGTGCTAGAGCAACTGCCGGTGCTCGATCCATTGCTGAAGGTGGTACCGATGTGCGAGACAGCGGCGATCGTGTCTGGTCTGCCATGATCAGCTTTCTAACTTGACTAGGCTTCGTGACCGTGATCCAGTTTTTTTCTTCATTTCCTTTAAACGCGAGAAGGACTAATTGTGGCGTTTTTGTTAAACCAAACTGCAGTTCATCATAGGGATTCAGCTTGTACTCAGACAACAGATTGATCCAATTTTTTCCAGTAATATAAGTGATGGACAGTGCCTTCGTTACTCACACGACATAAGAAGTGAAACCTACAAAAATAGCCATCATAGAGCAAACCAAACGGTTTATTCTGTGATGAATGTCACATGGCAAAACCTGCATCGTAAAATTGCAGGAAAAGAAAGAAAACATGACATTAAATAAATAAGATTTAGACAGTAAATCAATAAGATTTACTTGATGTGACACGAGTGAATCCTTACCAGGAAATCACTATGTTGAAGTACTAAACAGAAGATTGATCGTCCAACTACGGGTGGCATGTAGGGGCCCCGCCTACTCCCACAAGCAGGACAGTCCAAAGGTCGTGACAAATCGTATGGACCGAACATCCATGGGACTGGAAATCCGGGTGGGTGCGATAAACCCTGCAATGCATACAGATATTGGAGTGTAACCATAATTGATAAACCGTCCTCACAGAAAAGATGATTTGGATACTTCAAAATATACATACTGAATTGAGTGGAAAGACATTAACATAGACCGTTCTCAGGACTCACCACACACCAAAAGCGGCAGTACTAATAAACAATACAGGGTTCACAAACACAAATCAAGTACTGAACAATAGTACTTACTACAGACAAGCAAAGTTGCACTAATTAAACTCTGCAGACTATTTCTTGCCACCAACCTACGGGATGAACCCCGCATAACTGACTAGGCCATGGACTTCGTGAGAGATGTCTACATGCACCATCACCATCTCGTCAACCTTGGAGAACCTAACAGAGTGGTCTTTCCACTCATAAACATGATGATGAAGACAGGCCGCATCAGATTTGTTGGGAAGCTTTACAAGAACCACACCTTTCGTAATCGAAGGCACAGCCAAGAAATTGTTGTGGTCAAGTACAGCCTCGAGAACACGCCTGACAACAATGCTACAGGAAAACACTAGTTTAGGACATGTGGCGACAAGGACACAACAGCTGGATAGTTTAGCAGTAGAACTCATCCACAGGTCTTCCAGTTCACACGCATGACTTTGAGAACTTCATCTCCACCGCGGACCTGGTTCTAATTCAAACAGAACCCATATTTTATTACTACCTCCGTTCAGAAATATAAGATGATTTTCGATATTATACTCCATATATGACTACATATACGCACAGAAATGAGTGAACAAAGACACTAGAACATGTCTTCAAAGGCATGAGAGTAGAGGGATTACTTGCAATATCCATAACACAAGTTACTGAGGCAAATATACCCTCTTCAAAGGTAGCATTGATGTTCATAAAGTACTCCCTCCGTCCCAAAATTCTTGTCTTAGATTTGTCTAGATACAAATGTATCAAGTCACATTTTAGTATTAGATACATCCGTATCTAGAAAAATCTAAGACAAGAAATTTGGGACAGAGGGAGTAGTTGAAAGTAATCTATAAGAAATCAGTGTCAACCTCTCGCATGTTTTGGTCAAAAGAGGAATTTAGAACCGTCATTTGGCACACAAAAATCACATGCAAGATCACCCAGAAAGTTGTACTACTAGTACTAGTACTGCGTGTTAGATGAAAAAACACGATCAAGATCGAGAAAAAGATCGTCAAGAAGAGATATTACCTGTACTTGCTTAATGAGGGATCCTGGAGAGGGGGGCTTGGACAGGGCAATGGCTTTGAGCTTGTCTGCGGTAGTCTCGGCGGGGTGCTTGCGCTTCTTCATACCATGAGCCTCGATGGTTTTGGCCAGAGCCATAGACATCACTTCGGCCGGTGCTCCAGCGTCCATCAAGAAACTGTCAGATAGAAATAAAAGAAAAGAAACAATAATCACAAACCCGAAAGAAGAACAAAGAGGGAGTTATAGGATCAGTCTCAGGGTTGCAAGACCGGGCCTTGGCCAGAATCAACACCATTGATGCGCTCACCTTTCCTTCTTTGGGCGAGAAGAACAATGGCAGAAGCAGGTCAGGGTTTTCTTGAAGAAATGAGGAACAACATGAGGGAGAAGCGAGTTGGGTAGAGAGGAAGCTGAGAGAGAAGAGTGAAATGATGGTTTCTTCGTCCGTCCAACTTACTGCTGGAAAGGAGGGGGTTTTGTGATTTGACGGCTCATTGGGCATTACTGCGGCGCTTCAATCAGGGTAGTCTACCGTTACTCTACTACGGAGTAATTTAGTGCATGGCTGGTGGACCCCGATGCTGGCTGTCCCACACGTCGGCGGAAGTGAGTAATTTAGTGCATGGCTGGAGGAGGATCCACACGGTAGAGCGTGTCCATTGTTTTTCTTAAGAAAAAATGATTACAGCAAGTGTTTCCACTCTTACGACGGAGGAGTGCGAAACACGGCAGCCACTTGAACATACACAGTGCTCCTACTACTAAGCATGTGCAGTGGTTCATACGTCAGTACTACATAATCTTGTTGCTAGTGTAGTAAGATATGACGACAACAAATGATGTTGTGCGCATGTCAACTATATGAACAGTAATGTAGTAACATAGTACCGCTTTTTCGACTGTCCGGTCGAGAACGAACGGTGAGATCAATGTTAACAGAACTAGGTCTACAGCGCACGGAGAGTACGGTGCTACAGTACTCCACGAAACATGAACCATATGAAGCACGAATAGTGTTAGGCAGGGTGTATGAAGGGTGCACGGGATGGGAGCAAAAGTTCCCTTCTCGACCCACTTTTGGGTGTTTGGCAGAGTGCATGAAGGGTGCATGAGTCCACACTAGTAGGTTAACACAAATACACGAAGAGGAAACAACTATATTGAGATGAGAATGCAACCAAACACACCCACACGTTTTGCGCTACAGTGACTGATCTGCACCGTCTGAGTTTGATCCAACGGTCATGTTGCGCCGAGAAATGGACATGCCCATGCAGAGGGCGCCTAACCACCACCGAAGTCCTTATGCTTCTCGAGGCGCACGACGTTGGTGATGCAGGGGGCGAAACGGCTGAAAGGCAATGCAATCTACGGGAAGGCAGAGGGAGCCAGCTGAGGAGCGGGTAATCTTTTGGTTTTCACCATGGTAAAACACCAGTCGACGACTTCTCACATCAGGGAGCAGTGGGTTTTACAGGCGGAGTCATCGTGACTAATTGCTGCCGCGCCTGCTCCTGTCAATCAAAAAATTAAAAATCCTGCCGTGCCTGCTCCCGTCAATCAAAAATTAAAAATCCTGCCGCACTCAAACACAAGAGCAACGCCACGGTGGATATTTAAATTTACCTTCCGGAAAGTAGATAAAAAAAGGGGTGAAAAAACAAATGTGGTGGGGCCTAGCTAATCGGTCGAACTAGCCCAACTAGCTAGCCACCATGCTTCACTTATGTACTCGACGGGAAAGGTGGTCTTTCGTGATTTGATGACTCATTTACTTGCTTCAGCGAAAACGCGCGGTAGGGTGCACCACCCGGGAGGACCCCGAAACCGCGCGGTAGGGTGTGCCATGTCTCGGCACGGAGGAAAAATGTGTGTGTAAAAATTTACTGTATCAGACGTAATACCTATGGTTCGACCTCGGGACCCAGCCAGTCGGTCGAAAACACCCCACTAGCCACACAGCTTCATCATGCTAACATGGCACGGAGGATAGGTGTGGTTAGCTCCGTCTCAACCAGCCACAACGTCTCTTGTTCTAGGCGATTCTTCTATTTTCCAAGCTTTTTTTAGTTGTAATAACACCACGGCAAGCTAGTGCCGCTCTTCGTGTGTGCCCGTGCAAAGGTTAGACGATGGAGAGAAGAGAGAGATCGCAGACCTGGGACCCACCAGTAAGTGAGTCAACGGTCATGCACATGTTGAAGAGGCACTCCCTCTACTCTACTCAACGTAATACTGTATAAAATGAAGTTATGGGACAAAGCCAACAACCGTTGTTGTTTCAGGCTATCGACTTACGCTTTGTAGTCCAGGTTGCCAGTTCGAATCTCATCTTTTAGATTTGTTAGTTTTAGGTCCAAATTTGATTAATGACAAGTGGGACCCCCGTGTGTTGTTTCGATATTTCAGTGTAGGATGGTTTTTTTGAACAAACACTTTGCGCGGTTAGACAAGTAACGGCACGAGTTACACGTATTTTGCAAGTTTACAAACAAAAATGACAGTGGCATAGAATATCACATCCACCCCGCAGCTTAGATGCTATGGTGATACGAGTTTTTACACCGTTGGAAGTGAGATCCAATGGCTTGGGAGTAGTCTTTGTAATTATGCGCAATTTCCAAACTCTCCAAAGTTTTTTTGCAAATAAAACATTCAGGCCTCGTGCGTGACGCTGCATCTTGGATCCAATGGCTCCCCGTTGCTCATATTAGGTGCTCCCCGTAGCTTATTTACCCGCTACGGTGATATGAGCATCTAGGTCGTATAATCAGTGATCAGATGGCACATGCGTAGTACTTGTACTTTCTGCGCAATTCCCAAACTCTCTCAACCGTATATTGCAAAAACATTCAAACCTCCTACTGTGGGCTGTTAGATCTCCGTGAACTCGTATCACCATAGAATCTACGGTGCGGGAGCACCTCATATTCTCCCGTGCGAGAAAACATAAGGTGCTCTCGCAGCTTGGATGCTACGATGATACGAGCTTCGAGGTCGTTTGATCTGAGATCCAATGGCATCTGAGCAGTCTTTGTGCTTGTAAGCAGTGGCCAAACTCTTTGGGGGCTTTTCTGCAAAAAACCATTCGAACCACCGAGGAGGTGTTGGGTCACAAATCCAACGGCTCCGAAGAGCTTGTATGACCAAAGCATCTAAGGTGTGGTAGCACATGATATTCTTACATACAGGAGAATATGATGTCCTCCTTCATATTAGATGCTACGGTGATACGAGCTTCGAGGTCGTTGGATATGGGATCCAAGGGCATCTGAGTAGTTTTTGTACAAATTGTGTGCAATTCTCAAACTCATCAAGGTTTGCTGTAAAAATATTAAGACATCATGTGAGCTGCTATATCTCAGATCTACAAGCTCCAAGCAACTCGTATCGGCATATAGCATCTAAGGTATGGGGGCACATGATATTCTCCCCGGGAGAAGGGGTGGGGGGTGCACAACCAATCGGTGGTTGGGAGGGTGGGGACAAATATAATCTAAACAACCCTAAACAGAGCTTCACAATTTTATCTAAGGTCGAGGGGTTGACCCCCGACAATCACAGCTCCGCCTAATTAAACACAACATTTGCATGTACTATAGTACTAGACTTAATATTCATGTTTCAGTTTCATGTTCGTTTTAAGTATTGAATTGAGGACCATGCATGTCTTACATTTTACTCCCTTCGTTCCTAAATATTAGTCTTTTTACTGATTTCAAATGGACTGGCACATACAGATGTATATAGACATATTTTAGATGGTAGATTCACTCATTTTGCTCCGTATGTAGTCGCTTGTTGAAATCTCTAAAAGACTAATATTTAGGAACAGAAGGAGTATTTTTGAATTCGTGTCATACATGCATGGTTTGAGAAAATAGATGCACTATACTTATTGGATTGTTGTTGTGTTCGTGTGTAGGTCTCTCTCTCTGTGTGTGTGTGTGTGGTCATATGCTTGATACATACAAAGTTTTCTCACCTCCATATTGTTCATCTTTTAAATTTGAATTTTCATTGAAAAACTTACTAGAGATACCATGAAATGTGAAATCCACGTTGAGATCACTATATCACAAACTCACCCTAATTCAACAACTCGTCATAAATCAATTACCACGTTGAGATTAGTATTTGCAAGGAAAATACGGGCATTGTAATAAACATAGATTCGTTCGGCAATTTAAAAGGTTCCTTTCGTATTCTCGAATGGTAGGACCCAACGGCGTACCAGCCAGACCTTGGCAGGCTCGTGTTGATCCTAAAAAAATAAAAAATAAAAACGGGCTCGTGTCCTTCTGGTGGCGTGCGTGGTACGCACATTAGGCAACCTCAACCAGTCGAGCCTCCGTGTTTCGAGTCGAAAATATCTGGCGGCCAGAATTCCAGCCCTAGGAAATTCCCCTCATGTGCCCGGTCCATAATGACTACCGATGAACAACAGAGGGATGCTTTAGTAACTAGACAACGTTACCTACCATGCCGAGCATGGTTCAATTCCCTCGGTCGCCGCTCGCCAAGGTCACCCGTCAACTGCATTGCCTAGTACTACTACTACACCAGGATGAGCACAGAATTGAGCCCGTTTGTTCATGCTGGTACGGAGGGATTATCCTTTTGCTCTGCATATATAACTTGTCTGAAGTCTAACTAAGCAAAATGTTTGACCAAATCCTTTCTTAAGAAATACAACAGGACAGATGTATGGCTTGAAAATTTATTGCATGATGCAGGTTATGATATTGTTTCGAATCCTGGATCTTAAATTTCAGAAAATCCAAAAGTGACCATAAATTCTTGAAACTGAGCATGGTCACGTGATATGGCACAAATATTACTTCGTAATTTTTTTCTTCAATTTGAGACAAGCTGCTTATGACAAGTTGCACAAATGAAGAGCCAAGGTATTTTGGAACAAAGACCTATCACGTTAAGGCGAATGCTTTCACTATTCAAACCGTGGGCGTTTACGTGCCGCCACGAGTCTCGCTTCTCATCGGCAGGTGCCGTCTGAGCAAGCGTGTGAGTCGACGGGAGGCGTGCGAGCAGACCGCTGCGCCGGCTGATAGGGAGGCGTGCGAGCAGACCGGTGTGCAGGCTCTGCGGAGGCGAGCCCTTTGACGAGGCTCCGCCGCCCACCTTCGTCCCAATTGCTCCCACTTTTAATGTCCCTGGCGCCGCAGTTTAAAATCAACCCCGCACTACCCGGTATCGCTACAATCTTCTCTCTTCCTCTCCGATTCTCCTGTCTTCTACCTCCAACCAGCCTAACCTAAACGTATGCCATGCCGCATCACGATGGTCCGCCCTTAGTCTTCCAGTTTCCTAAGGAAGACACCCAGCCAGAGTCTCAAGAACATAAGTCGCTTTGGGACGAGCTTGGACTGGCCTTGCGGGAAGACGCCGCGCCTGTCCCCGCTCCCGTTCCGACTCTCGTCGCCCCGACTGCGCTAGAACCCATCCCCATGGCATTGATGGGCTGGGAGCCGCACATTGTCGCCGAGCTTGATGCCACGGGGTTCCACGAGGTCCCCGCTGACTTTCACGCGCCCGTGCACCTGCCAGCGCATGCGCCTGCGCGTGCACTGACGCGCACGCCCATGCCGGTGCCCGTGCACCTGCTAGCGCATGCGCCTGCGCGTGCACTGACGTGCACGCCCGTGCCAGTGCCCGTGCACACGAATGTCTCCGCCGCGCCGTTGACAGCGCCTGTCCCCGCGCGGGTGCCAGTGCCCCCCTCAGCGGCATGGATGGCCGCGTCGACCGCTTCCTTGCACCAACGCCAGTCGCCTCCTCCCGCCAGTTGACTCGCTCCAAAGTCCAGAACATTTTGGCCTTCCTTGAAGCTAGGCCAACGTCCAGGAGTAGGCCAACAACGATGCAAGGCGCCGCCGTCGCCGTCGGTCAGTGGCCCGACTGAAGGAAATATGCCCGAGATGCAATAATAAAGTTATTATTTATTTCCTTATTTCATGATAAATGTTTATTATTCATGCTATAATTGTATTAACCGGAAACATGATACATGTGTGAATACATAGACAAACAGAGTGTCACTAGTATGCCTCTACTTGACTAGCTCGTTGAATCAAAGATGGTTAAGTTTACTAGCCATAGACATGAGTTGTCATTTGATTAACGGGATCAAATCATTAGGAGAATGATGTGATTCACTTGACCCATTCCGTTAGCTTAGCACTTGATCGTTTAGTATGTTGCTATTGCTTTCTTCATGACTTATATATGTTCCTATGACTATGAGATTATGCAACTCCCGTTTACCGGAGGAACACTTTGTGTGCTACCAAACGTCACAACGTAACTGGGTGATTATAACGGTGCTCTACAGGTGTCTCCTAAGGTACTTGTTGAGTTGGCGTATTTCAAGATTATGATTTGTCACTCCGATTGTCGGAGAGGTATCTCTGGGCCCACTCGGTAATACACATCACTATAAGCCTTGCAAGCATTGTAACTAATGAGTTAGTTGCGGGATGATGTATTACAGAACGAGTAAAGAGACTTGCCGGTAACGAGATTGAACTAGGTATTGAGATACCGACGATCGAACCTCGGGCAAGTAACATACTGATGACAAAGGGAACAATGTATGTTGTTATGTAGTTTGACCGATAAAGATCTCCGTAGAATATGTGGGAGCCAATATGAGCATCCAGGTTCCGCTATTGGTTATTGACCGGAGACGTGTCTCGATCATGTCTACATAGTTCTCGAACCCGTAGGTCCGCACGCTTAATGTTCTGTGACGATTTGTATTATGAGTTATGTGATTTGATGTACCGAAGGTAGTTCGGAGTCCCGGATGAGATCGGGGACATGACAAGGAGTCTCGAAATGGTCGAGACGTAAATATCGATATATTGGACGATTATTCGGACATCGGAAAGGTTTCGAGTGATTCGGGTATTTTTTGGAGTACCGGAGAGTTACGGGAATTCGTATTGGGCCTTAATGGGCCATACGGGAAAGGAGAGAAAGGCCTCAAAGGGTGGCCGCACCCCTCCCCATGGACTGGTCCGAATTGGACTAGGGAGGGGGGGCGCCCCCTTCCATCCTTCTCCTTTTCCTTTCCCTTTTTCCTATTCCATGTGGGAGGTGGAATCCTACTAGGGCTAGGGAGTCCTAGTAGGACTCCACACTTGGGCGCGCCCTATGAGGGCCGGCCTCCTCCTCCCTCCATCCTTTATATACGTGGCCAGGGGGCACCCCATAGACACAACAATTGATCATTGATCTTTTAGCCGTGTGCGGTGCCCCCCTCCACCATAATCCACCTCATTCATATCGTAGCGGTGCTTAGGCGAAGCCCTGTGTCGGTATCATCATCATCATCATCATCACGCCGTCGTGCTGAGGAACTCTCCCGCAAAGCTCTGCTGGATCGGAGTTCGTGGGACGCCATCAAGCTGTACGTGTGCAGAACTCGGAGGCGTCGTGTGTTCGGTACTTGGATCGGTCGGATCATGAGGACGTACGACTACATCAACCGCGTTGTCATAACGCTTCCGCTTTTGGTCTACAAGGGTACATGGACAACACTCTCCCCTCTCGTTGCTATGGATCACCATGATCTTGCGTGTGCGTAGGAATTTTTTTGAAATTACTACGTTCCCCAACAGTGGTATCCGAGCCAGGTTGATGCGTAGATGTTATATGCACGAGTAGAACACAAGTGAGTTGTGGGCGATACAAGTCATACTGCTTACCAGCATGTCATACTTTGGTTCGGCGATATTGTTGGATGAAGCGGCCCGGACCGACATTACGCGTACGCTTACGCGAGACTGGTTCTACCGACGTGCTTTGCACACAGGTGGCTGGCGGGTGTCAGTTTCTCCAACTTTAGTTGAACCGAGTGTGACTATGCCCGGTCCTTGAGAAGGTTAAAACAACACTAACTTGACGAACTATCGTTGTGGTTTTGATGCATAGGTAAGAACGGTTCTTGCTCAGCCCGTAGCAGCCACGTAAAACTTGAAACAACAAAGTAGAGGACGTCTAACTTGTTTTTGCAAGGCATGTTGTGATGTGATATGGTCAAGACGTGATGAGATATAAGTTGTTGTATGAGATGATGATGTTTTTCTGAAGTTATCGGCAACTGGCAGAAGCCTTATGGTTGTCTCTTTATTGCATAAGATGCAAGCGCCAAATAATTGCTTTACTTTATCGCTATGCGATAGCAATAGTTGCAAGAGCAATAGTTGGCGAGACGACCATGTGACGACACATTGATATAGATCAAGATGATGGAGATCATGGTGTCATGCCGGTGACGATGGAGATCATGACAATGTTTTCACAAGATGATGATGGCCATATCATGTCACATATTTTGATTGCATGTGATGTTTATCTTTTATACATGTTATTTTGCTTAGTTTGGCGGTTGCTTTATAAGATGATCTCTCACTAAATTTCAAGGTATAAGTGTTCTCCCCGAGTATGCACCGTTGCGAAAGTTCTTCGTGCTGAGACACCACGTGATGATCGGGTGTGATAAGCTCTACGTTCAAATACAACGGGTGCAAGACAGTTTTGCACACGCGGAATACTCAGGTTAAACTTGACGAGCCTAGCATATGCAGATATGGCCTCAGAACACTGGAGACCGAAAGGTCGAGCATGAATCATATAGTAGATATGATCAACATAGTGATGTTCACCATTGAAAACTACTCCATCTCACGTGATGATCGGACATGATTTAGTTGATTTGGATCACGTGATCACTTAGATGATTAGAGGGATGTCTATCTAAGTGGGAGTTCTTAATTAATATGATTAATTGAACTTTAATTTATCATGAACTTAGTCCTGATAGTATGTTGCAAATAATGTTATAGATCAATAGCTCGTGTTGTTGCTTCCCTATGTTTTATATATGTTCCTAGAGAAAACTAAGTTGAAAGATGATAGTAGCAATGATGCAGACTGGGTCCATGATCTGAGGTTTATCCTCATTGCTGCACAGAAGAATTATGTCCTTGATGCACCGCTAGGTGACAGACCTATTGCAGGAGCAGATGCAGACGTTATGAACGTTTGGCTAGCTCAATATGATGACTACTTGATAGTTTAGTGCACCATGCTTAACGGCTTAGAATCGGGACTTCAAAGACGTTTTGAACGTCATGGACCATATGATATGTTCCAGGAGTTGAAGTTAATATTTCAAGCAAATACCCGAGTTAAGAGATATGAAGTCTCCAACAAGTTCTATGGCTAAAAGATGGAGGAGAATAGCTCAACCAGTGAGCATGTGCTCAGATTGTCTGGGTACTACAATTGCTTGAATCAAGTGGGAGTTAATCTTCCAGATAAGATAGTAATTGACAAAGTTCTCTAGTCACTATCACTAAGTTAATAGAACTTCGTGATGAACTATAATATGCAAGGGATGACAAAAACAATTCCCAAGCTCTTCGCGATGCTAAAATCGACGAAGGTAGAAATCAAGAAAAACATCAAGTGTTGATTGTTGACAAGACCACTAGTTTCCAAAAAGGGGCAAACGGAAGAAGGGGAACTTCAAGAAGAACGGCAAGCAAGTTGCTGCTCAAGTGAAGAAGCCCAAGTTTGGACCTAAGCCTGAGAGTAAGTGCTTCTACTGCAAAGGAAGTGGTCACTGGAAGCGGAACTACCCCAAGTAATTGGCGGATAAGAAGGATGGCAAAGTGAACAAAGGTATATTTGATATACATGTTATTGATGTATACTTTACTAGTGTTTATAGCAACCCCTCGGTATTTGATACTGGTTCAGTTGCTAAAAGAAGTAACTCGAAACAGGAGTTGCAGAATGAACAGAAACTAGTTAAGGGTGAAGTGACGATGTGTGTTGGAAGTTGTTCCAAGATTGATTGATCATCATCGCACACTCCCTATACTTTCGGGATTAGTGTTGAACCTAAATAAATGTTATTTGGTGTTTGCGTTGAGCATGAATATGATTTGATCATGTTTATTGCAATACGGTTATTCATTTAAGTTAGAGAATAATTGTCGTTCTGTTTACATGAATAAAACCTTCTATGGTCATACACCCAATGAAAATGGTTTGTTGGATCTCGATTGCAGTGATACACATATTCATAATATTGAAGCCAAAAGATGCAAAGTTAATAATGATAGTGCAACTTATTTGTGGCACTGCCGTTTAGGTCATATTGGTGTAAAGTGCATGAAGAAAATCCATGCTTATGGGCTTTTGGAATCGCTTGATTATGAATCAGTTGATGCTTGCGAACCATGCCTCATGGGCAAGATGACTAAGACTCCGTTCTCCGGAACAATGGAGCGAGCAACAGACTTGTTGGAAATAATACATACTGATGTATGCAGTTCGATGAGTGTTGAGGCCCACGGCATGTATCATTATTTTCTGACCTTCACACATGATTTGAGCAGATATGGGTATATCTACTTGATGAAACATAAATCTGAAAAATTTGAAAAGTTCAAATAATTTCAGAGTGAAGTGGAAAATCATCGTAACAAGAAAATAAAGTTTCTACAATCTGATCGTGGAGGAGAATATTTGAGTTACGAGTTTGGTCTTCATTTGAAACAATGCGGAATAGTTTCGCAACTCACGCCATCTGGAACACCACAGCATAATGCTGTGTCCGAACATCGTAACCGTACTTTATTAGATATGGTGCAATCTATGATGTCTCTTACCGATTTACCACTATCGTTTTGGGGTTATGCATTAGAGACAGCTGCATTCACGTTAAATAGGGCACCATCTAAATCCGTTGAGACGACACTATATGAACTGTGGTTTGGCAAGAAACCAAAGTTGTCATTTCTTAAAGTTTGGAGTTGCAGTGCTTATGTGAAAAGGTTTCAACCTGATAAGCTCGAACCCATATCGGAGAAATGCGTCTTCATAGGATACCCAAAGGAGACTGTTGGGTACACCTTATAATCATAGATCCAAAGACAAAATATTCATTGCTAAGAATGGATCCTTTCTAGAGAATGAGTTTCTCTCGAAAGAAGTGAGTGGGATGAAAGTAGAACTTGGCGAGGTAATTGTACCTTCTCCCGAATTGGAAAATAGTTCATCACAGAAATCAGTTCCAGTGATGCCTACACCAATTAGTGAGGAAGATTAATGATGATGATCATGAAACTTCAGATCAAGTTACTATCGAACCTCGTAGGTCAACCAGAGTACGGTCCGCACCAGAGTGGTACGGTAATCCTGTTCTGGAGGTCATGTTACTTGATCATGACGAACCTACGAACTATGAGAAGCGATGATGAGCCCAGATTCCGCAAAATGGTTTAAGGCCATGAAATCTGAGATGGGATCCATTTATGAGAACAAAGTATGGACTTTGGTTGACTTGCCCGATGATCGGCAAGCCATTGAGAATAAATGGATCTACATGAGGAAGACGGACGCTGATAGTAGTGTCACTATCTACAAAGCTCGAATTGTCGCAAAATGTTTTTGACAATTTCAAGGTGTTGACTACGATGAGATTTTCTCACTCGTATCGATGCTTAAAAGTCTGTCCGAATCATGTTAGTTGTTGCCGCATTTTATGAAATCTGGCAAATGGATGTCAAAACTGCATTCCTTAATGGATTTCTTAAAGAAGAGTTGTATATGATACAACCAGAAGGTTTTGTCGAACCTAGAGGTGCTAACAAAATGTGCAAACTCCAGCGATCCATCTATGGACTGGTGCAAGCATCTCAGAGTTGGAATATACGCTTTGATGAGTTGATCAAAGCATATAGTTTTATACAGACTTGCGGTGAAGCCTGTATTTACAAGAAAGTGAGTGGGAGCACTACAACATTTCTGATAAGTATATGTGAATGACATATTGTTGATCGGAAATAATGTAGAATTTTCTGGAAAGCATAAAGGAGTATTTGAAAGGAGTTTTTTCAAAGAAAGACCTCGGTGAAGCTGCTTACATATATAGCATCAAGATCTATAGAGATAGATCAAGACGCTTGATAAGTTATTTTTCAATGAGTACATACCTTGACAAGATTTTGAAGTAGTTCAAAATGGAACAGTCAAAGAAAGAGTTCTTGCCTGTGTTACAAGGTGTGAAATTGAGTAAGACTCAAAACCCGACCACGACAGAAGATAGAAAGAGAATGGAAGTCGTTCCCTATGCCTCAGCCATAGGTTCTATAAAGTATGCCATGCTATGTACCAGATCTATTGTATACCCTACACTGAGTTTAACAAGGAAGTACAATAGTGATCTAGGAGTAGATCACTGGACAGCGGTCAAAATTATCCTTAGTGGAATAAGGATATGTTTCTCAATTATGGAGGTGACAAAAGGTTCGTCGTAAAGGGTTATGTCGATGCAAGTTTTGACACTGATCCAGATGACTCTAAGTCTCAATCTGGATACATATTGAAAGTGGGAGCAATTAGCTAGAGTAGCTCCGTGCCGAGCATTGTTGACATAGATATTTGCAAAATACATACGCATCTGAATGTGGCAGACCCGTTGACTAAACTTCTCTCACAAGCAAAACATGATCACACCTTAGTACTCTTTGGGTGTTAATCACATAGCGATGTGAACTAGATTATTGACTCTAGTAAACCCTTTGGGTGTTGGTCACATGATGATGTGAACTATGGGTGTTAATCACATGGTGGTGTGAACTATTGGTGTTAAATCACATGGCGATGTGAACTAGATTATTGACTCTAGTGCAAATAGGAGACTGAAGGAAATATGCCCTAGAGGCAATAATAAAGTTATTATTTATTTCCTTAGTTCATGATAAATGTTTATTATTCATGCTAGAATTTCTTTAACTGGAAACATGATACATGTGTGAATACATAGACAAACAGAGTGTCACTAGTATGCCTCTACTTGACTAGCTCGTTGAATCAAAGATGGTTAAGTTTCCTAGCCATAGACATGAGTTGTCATTTGATTAAAGGGATCACATCATTAGGAGAATGATGTGATTGACTTGACCCATTCCGGTAGCTTAGCACTTGATCGTTTAGTATGTTGCTATTGCTTTCTTCATGACTTATACATGTTCCTATGACTATGAGATTATGCAACTCCCGTTTACCGGAGGAACACTTTGTGTGCTACCAAACGTCACAACGTAACTGGGTGATTATAAAGGTGCTCTATAGGTGTCTCGAAGGTACTTGTTGAGTTGGCGTATTTCGAGATTAGGATTTGTCACTCCGATTGTCGGAGAGGTATCTCTGGGCCCACTCGGTAATACACATCACTATAAGCCTTGCAAGCATTGTAACTAATGAGTTAGTTGCGGGATGATGTATTACAGAATGAGTAAAGAGACTTGCCGGTAACGAGATTGAACTAGGTATTGAGATACCGACGATCGAACCTCAGGCAAGTAACATACCGATGACAAAGGGAACAACGTATGTTGTTATGCGGTTTGACCGATAAAGATCTTCGTAGAATATGTGGGAGCCAATATGAGCATCCAGGTTCCGCTATTGGTTATTTATCGGAGACGTGTCTCGGTCATGTCTACATAGTTCTCGAACCCGTAGGGTCCGCACGCATAACGTTCTGTGACGATTTGTATTATGAGTTATGTGATTTGATGTACCGAAGGTAGTTCGGAGTCCCGGATGAGATCGGGGCATGACGCGGAGTCTCGAAATGGTCGAGACGTAAAGATCGATATATTGGACGACTATATTCGGACATCGGAAAGGTTCCGAGTGATTCGGGTATTTTTCGGAGTACCGGGGAGTTACGTGAATTCGTATTGGGCCTTAATGGGCCATACGGGAAAGGAGAGAAAGGCCTCAAAGGGTGGACGCACCCCTCCCCATGGACTGGTCCGAATTGGACTAGGGAGGGGGGGGGCGCCCCCTTCCTTCCTTCTCCTTTTCCCTTCCCTTTTTCCTATTCCATGTGGGAGGTGGAACCCTACTAGGACTAGGGAGTCCTAGTAGGACTCCACACTTGGGCGCGCCCTATGATGGCCGGCCTCCTCCTCCCTCCATCCTTTATATACGTGGCCAGGGGGCACCCCATAGACACAACAATTGATCATTGATCTTTTAGCCGTGTGCGGTGCCCCCCTCCACCATAATCCACCTCGGTCATATCGTAGCGGTGCTTAGGTGAAGCCCTGCGTCGGTAGGATCATCATCATCGTCATCACGCCGTCGTGCTGACGGAACTCTCCCGCAAAGCTCTGCTGGATTGGAGTTCGTGGGACGTCATCGAGCTGAACGTGTGCAGAACTCGGAGGTGCCGTGTGTTCGGTACTTGGATTGGTCAGATCGTGAAGTCGTACGACTACATCAACCGTGTTGTCATAACGCTTCCGCTTTCAGTCTACAAGGGTACGTGGACAACACTCTCCCCTCTCGTTGCTATGCATCACCATGATCTTGCGTGTGCGTAGGAATTTTTTTGAAATTACTACGTTCCCCAACACCGACTACACACAGAGCACGGCAGAGGAGCCGCTTCCCACCGCAAGACGCCCCCGCCACCGCCGCGTAATCTAAATTTGCCATGAAAAACGTTCAGATTGCCATGCTAACGTTTATCATTTTCGTTTATTTTAGATCGATCGTCGTATAATTTAAAGTCGGAGTCAGACTGAACGAAATCTATGGTTTGATCGATTGAATGTTCTACTAGAGCCGTATCAAATAAAATATAAAACGTCATCAAGCCACATGTATTCCTTGTCATCCAACGACCTAGACTACTTCAATGTCGAGCGCTCAACACGTTTAGCGTGCAGTTAATTTCATGCCAAAAATAGTGCTAATCACATAATAACACGCAAAAAATATCCTACTTAATATCCGCATGCACTTAATATACTTCCAAATTAACGTGCATTGCACGTACACACTGACTAGTGCTGCTAGCACGTGAAACTGGTGCCGTAACTTGTGAACGCGTCCAGATATGGTCAACGGCAACATTGCCCGCGAGTTCTTCGTGTTTGCCCATACGTCTAAACGCAGAAGGGGAGGAGAGAGAGAGCACACATGGAACCCACCAGTAAGTGAAGGCGAATAGTACTAAAAATAATACTACATGTTATCCATTAAATAGGTTGTGGTAATATAAAAAACATTATGTGAACAAAGGGAGGTACAACAAACATTGCTGTTCTACGTATGTTGCCTATTGACGTGCGGCTTGAAGGCCCTGGTCGCATGTTCGATCCTCGTCCTTTATTTTTAAATTTGTATATGGGTCCAAATTTGTTTTATGACATGTGGGCCCCTCGGTGTGTAGTTTGTAGCACTTTAATTTGTGGGTCGAAATTTATTCCATTCCAAGTGGACTATGGTTGTGTAGTTTTGTAGCTTATTTATAATAATTAAAAAGAACAACCGAGTTTTTTGCAATAATACCATGGTGCAACGTTGAAGGCGAGAAAGGACGTGCGAGAGAGCGATGACCGAGCCGGAGGGAAATCAACTAGGGGAGTTGCGGGGGTTGCAACAGTGTTTGGGTAGTTGTGGGCCGAATGCTACGAAAATATAATCTAAACTGACCGGAATAAATGCCTACACAAATTAATCCAAGGTTGGAGTGCCCCTCGCAATGTAAATAGCTCCAGATTTGCGAGGGATGGAGAGGTTCAATGTGTGGAAGATAAGGCGTGAGAAAGCGAGGTCAATCGAGAGACATATAGATAGAGAGACAAAGTGAGTGTGGTCCGACATTCATTGAACAGATATATATGCTCTGGAGAGATATTGTCCGATTGAGCTTTTGGCAAGGGTGAGGGCTGTAAGATAGAGCTTGAGAGATGATCCAGTCACATACGTGTAGATATATTTTGTGCGTGGGAGGAAGCAAGGTCAATCGATCACATAGGGTCGTCGTGTGATCGAAAGAGTGAGACGGGTTGGAGAGAGTGACCTAGATAGACAATGTGCGTGAGAGAGTATACAATGTGAATAAGTTGAATTGGGCTCAAACATGGTGATATATCGTTTTTGTCCGAGAAAGAGCGAGGTCAATCGAGACATACAAAGAGAGAGACAGAGAGAGGGAGATAGAGAGGGGGAGAGAGAGCGAGCGAGAGAGAGAGAGAGAGAGAGAGAGAGAGAGAGAGCGTGGCCCGCCATGAGGTCGAAAGACTGGGGGCGGCTTTGATGGACTGACCTAGATAGACAATAACCGTGAGAGAGTATAGAGTGTGTCGATCGAGGCCCGAACAGGGAGATATATCATTTGTGTGTGAAAGAAAACGAGGTTAAACGAGACTCAGATAAAGAGAGCGAGATTGAGCGAGTGTGGCCCGCCGTGCGGAAGAAAGAGTGAGACAGTCTCGAGGGAGTGACCTAGATAGACAACGTGCGTGCGTGCGCA
>NC_057808.1:300693398-300709031 GCF_018294505.1 Triticum aestivum | reverse complement strand
AACAACATTTGAATGTAGATAGTACGAGACTTAATATCGATGTTTCAATTCGGTGTACATTGTAAGATTTGAACTGAGGACCATGCATATTGGTAATTATTTCAAATTCGTGCCATACTAGGTTTCGAAAAGTTGACATTGACTCGATTTGTTGTGCTATTTTGTAGGTCATATGTTTGAATCCACCCAAAAGTTTTCTCACTACCATGGTGTTCATCATATACATATGAATTTGTATTAAAAAAGTAGCGTGGATACAGTGAAATGCGAAATCCACGTTAGAATTGGAGATCGCTATGTGACACACACTCTAATTCAAATAACTAATTGTGTGACACACACTCTAATCCACGTTAGCGTGGATACCGTTTCGATTTTTTTTCAAATAACTCCTCATTAATTAATTTATAGTATCTCATTTCGAATGACTAATTATTGCAAGGAAAACATGGGCATGGTAATACATATAGATTCGTTTGCAAATGAAAGAAGATTCGTTTGCATTCTCAAATGTAGGCGCACCAGGCAGACCAGGGTCATGTTGTGGTGGTCGCGTGTGTCGGACGGACGCTTAGCACCCAGCCACCCACCCCCTCCCTCCCCCCCAATAAAGGACAACGACAAAATAAGTTCGCGCTTCCATGTTTCGGATTGAAATACCTGGCGGCCCCAATTCCATCCCTGCAAAATCTCCCTTCTCCACCGTCCCCTTCCGCGCCCAGATTGCTGAAATCCCTAATTCGCCGCCAACCCAAGAAAATTTCGAATCGCCCCTTGTCTCGTCTCTTTCCCCACCTCTATACCGGACCACGACGACGAAGATGATGGTTGCGCTTCACCACCGCACCGGAGCTACCTCATCTACGCCCTCGTCCAACGCACCGGGTGATCCACCGACAATGTCGGCCGCCGCAACCGGCGTGCCTCACAGACACCGACTTCCACCGCATCAGGTGTGCTTCACCGACGCCGTCTCCCAGCTCACCGGGGCTACTTCACCGAGCACATCGTCGCGCCTCCGCCCCTCGAGGCCGCTGGGGCTTCACCAACGGTCTCGTCCCCCGCATCGTAGCGCTCCGCTGCCACTCAAGATCTGCATCCGTGCGCGGCCAGCCAACGCCAGCGCATCACCCTCAACGGCTCTGAAGTGACCCGCACTCTAGCTAGGCGAGCATGCCAAACGCCGGCCCGAACTAGGTATCCACACATCACTCCCTTGTGCACTGTTCCGACGATGTTTGGATATCCTTTCACTGCTCTCTTAGCTTACACGCCTATCCAACTCTGACTTTAACTCTTATTTGTTCTAGAGATATCATTTGAAACAAGCAAATCCATTTTTTAGCGAAGCATGACGGCGCTACGGGATCTGGTATACATCCTGCACACCTGTATAACCTTGTAAGTATCTGTCCTCCGGTACAACAACAAGGTCGATTCCTCTTATTTGATCAACCATTCTTCGTGTCAAAAATGCAGAGGGGGATGCAAGGAGCACAAGGCCTGCACATCCAAGCAAGTGGTAACATGGACTTGTACATGGAACATCCCAAGCGCAAGCAGAGCTGCAGTGAGCCTGTACAACGAACTAGCGTAAGTCCCTGCATTTCATTTAATTCGTACTGGCATTCGTGTATGATTTGTGTGCAGTGGCGGATCCACGAATTCAAGTTACCAGGGGCGAACATTTAACTTAAAAAATACGAAGGCACTTGCACTCCGGAAATCAACATAACTTGAGAAATGTGAAGCTACATGCACTTTGAAAACCAGCTAATGATCCAAAGTAGTTCAGATTATAAACACTAAATGATGCAAGCACCAAAAACACAAAATGCAACATGGTGTACAAGGACTACAAACATGGTCTGTACCTGCTTGAATTATTCGTTCTCTGGCTGAAAATATCGAAGTGTAATTGCATCTATAACCAGTGCGCAAACAACATATCAATATATCTATCCTGCACACGTATGCCAATAGTTTCAAACAACAGATTAGAAAAGTATTTACGTGTTCATGATACGGGGACTTTTTGGTAGATGGCCTCGACGTTTCCTCAAGCCATGAAAATGCACTATAATTTGCTTGTCATCAATGCCTGCAAATCTCTATGTCTCTCTCAACATAGCAGATCATCATTAGACACTAAATCCTTCAATGGGAGCTTGCAAAATGCTTGCATTAGATGCCTCATTAGACACTATATGTTCATCACCAGGAGCATGTAAAATGTTTGCATGAAATCCTTCATTAGCAGTCTGTTCATTAGACACTTCAGGCTCAAGAACAACATGAGCTTGGATGTTTGCACCGGAAACTTGATTAGATACATCAGATTCATTCAGTTCAGTATTGATTGGGGGAGTTATAAAATAAGTAGAAATTGGTTTCATTTTCTCATAGATTCCCTACATACAAGCAGTTTTACAACACCGTCAGGTTTAACTATTGGCCAGAAATTGAAGAGTTGAATTAGATATAATCAGGGATGTGATGTACCTGCTCGTTGCGCATGCTACTCTTGCAAGCTGCGACTGTCCGTTTGCGCAAGCTCGATGCCATGCCCGTGCTGCCGCCGCTGCCTCCCACGCAGGCTACACCCAGGGTTGGATCTTCATCTTCTTGTCCTTCCGTTCACTTGAAGCCCGGCGACCGCCCTCCAACAAGGGCGCGAGGAAGTGCTGTGTCGGTCTGTCCAGCGGTGGCTAGGTTAGGGGTGAACCAGACTGGAGGCTAGAGCGGATGAATTGGGATTTTTCCTGCTGTCGATCAATATGGGAGGCGCTCGTTTGGGCCGCGAGCCTGCTATAGGGCCTGCCTTGCACTTATGTTATTGGCCTATCCAAATTGAAACATTTTTCTTCATTTTTTACATTGCCTGCTCGTGCGTTGGGACGAACAAAACTAGCCTGGGCCAACCTGGACGACTCAAACTAGGTGCACACTTTCGAGCCACCCGAGGAAGCCGCCCATACCAGCCCCTATGGTGGCGTCGCCCCTTTTTGCGTGTATGATTGGGGTAGTGAAAAATATTCCAGTGGTGCTTTTGATTTACCCACAGAATGGTTGAATTGCTTGTTTCTATGAACTGAGTTCGCCAATAATGTGAAGGATGCCAGTCTTTTCATCGTATTGTAGATTGCTTAGATCTCTATATGCCAAAAGTAATCGCATGAAATATACAGTAAAAGCCAGTGTGATGTGTGTGGCTACAACTAGTCTGACTACACGTCCTCATATAACATATCAAGGACGCACCATCTTACCAGATTAACCATTCGACTTACCAATGCAGTGTGGGAAGAAAGAAGTATTGGTACTGCGTATCCAAGCAATTGATGCCATGGACTCCTTCATACAACCTTGTAAGCGAAAAAGAAGTTGCAGTGTGCCTGTACAAAGAACTAGCATAAGTTCAGTTACCTGCTTCTCGGGATTTTAGTTAGCCACTTATTGCAAAATTGTTCAATAATGTTGCTTGGCTTAATTTAGTTTGCTACTGATTACATAATGCCACAACCTGTTAATCCTATTATAGACTGTGCCTATCTATGTGTTTGATACTTACTGTTAAGAATTACCTGTTTGCCTGAACTTAAATAGCTACTTGTCTGTTTAACTGCTTTGCTGCTGCAACAACGGGTTACAATGATGTTAATAACTACTTTTCAGCATCGAATTGAAACTCTTTAATTCCTTGTTTGTTTAACTGGTTTGTTGTTATAACTCCTAGTTGAGATGTTTTGCTAACTTCAACTTTTCTGAATCCAATCGGAACTTTAATGGCAAAACAGGTTAGCCCAAGATCAAAGAGCGAGGTCCCCATGGACGTTGTATCATCCCACAGCAGTGGCACTGGCCCAATCGTGCATTATGAATTGCCAACTGCTGCTGCTCTAGAGGCTAAACTAGTGGTAGAAAGAGATTCTGCTTCTGCACTTAGAGATGAAGTTGACATGTTGAGGAAGCAAACAACACAATCAGTAGCAGTACTCAAGACAACCATTAAATATTTGGTGGATTTCAAAACGAAGCAAGCTAAGACTGACCACATTGTTAAGGTCCTGAAGGAAAAAAGGAAATTAAATTCCCACTTGGTAAATCATAGGTGAAATGTTCTTTCCATCGTTGAATAACCTTTGTGTTGTTTGTTCATGTAATCAATCAAACCATTTGTTTTAGAGATCATGTAAAAATTGTTTTTTGTTTTTTGGTTTGTAATTTTATTTCAGCACAAGTCTATATTAATTGATAAGACTCGGAGACATTTCATTTTTATTGTTGTGCCAGACCTACAAATATGCCAATCGGGCTGAATGTGCATTCAACAATAATAGTAGTATAGATGGACCATAAGTGGCATGCATCGGAAAGGGCCAAGATCCTGTAGTAGCTTGGCTAAAAAAAGGATGCTGTTATAGCAAAAAAAAAGTACAGCGGCCTGACTTATGTATGTTAGTTGATATTATTGATCCATATACTCTATAAGTGTTTATATGACTATTATTTCTGTACATTCTTGGTTGATTGACTCGGTATTTGAATCTTGATACATCGCTTGTGTACATATCTAAATGGGAGTACACATTATACTGCGTGTGACATTTGAGTTGGAGATGAAGTGTTCCAAATATTCGAATTCACCTTAAACTGGATTCTAGCTTCTGAATTTGAGTATCGGCATTTGTAAACCATATTCATATATGACAGTGGAATACATCTTTGTCGTCCTTTTGAAGATATATAAAAACACATAGAATGATTTATAAAGATATGTATAGGAATACAAAATGGATTCGAATTTAGTTGCCATGGTAAACGTGGATGCTTATTGTCCCAAAATTCGAAAGAAGCGGCACAATGTCCACTCCCACGTCGGCTGCCCGAAGCCAAGTGTTTGGGAGATGGAAATTACTGTCTACCCATTACACGGACAATCCATCGGCCCGATTTCCACTGCTCTAAATAGGGGTAGGATAGTAACTTAAATTAGATGTGACACGACCGCCTCTGAGCCCATTCCGACACGGTGGGCGCCAAACATGGGCGGCAAAACACATTTGATTCAAGCTTGTCCGAAAGACCTCTGTTTCTCCCTCCATTTCCCCATTCATACACGGTGGGCGGCAAAACAAACTCGACTCGGCCGAAATCGATGTAGGCAAATATTTTCAATAGGGGCAGGTTTGTAACTTCACTCAGACGTGACACAACCGCCCTACCTGTCAGCCCCGTTCATACATCGTGGGCGCCAACCATGGCCGCCAACCACCCTCTCCTCGCCCGAATCGCTCTGGGCAAATATTGGCGAGATGCGAGATTACAGTCGTATCCCCAACCGACAAGACATCCAAATTTTAAACGGGGGCTAAGTTCGTAACTTTCCCATATTTCAGACAGGCGCATCCCAAAAACATGGTTCGTCGTACCTCTCCCTCCCCATTCATACACCGTCCGCGCTAGAACACCATCACCACACCAGCCTCCGTCCGCCACCCCATCCATCGCCGCCGTCCTCCACCCCATCCATCGCCGCCGTCCTCCACCATGCCGGAGCGCCTACCAAGACCGCGTCGTCCACTCCTAGAGATGGACGTTTCTCATCCATGGCGATGGACCAAGAGCCTTGCATCACATCCTCTCGCTTCATCGGCGCCGTCGTCCTCTTTGCCGGGGCCGCTCACACGACCTTCTCTTCCACCGCAACGGGACTTATCCCCCGATGCACCCGTCTACCGTCGCAGATCTGCTTCAACGCCACCGACAGCCATCGCACCCCCGATGCCTACACGGCGCCACAAGAGACGTGGTACTTTATATCTCCTCAACTTTTTGATCTCAACCAGAAAATAGATCTTAACTTGGTTACTCTACTTTCTTTTCAGCTCTTAGAATTTAGTTCTTAGTTCGAAGCAAACAATGGCTACTAAATATCATTTCTCCGGTTTCCCCCTTTTTATGATCACTATACGATCAGAATACATGCTTCGTGTCATAATAGCACTGCTCCACCCATCAAGCTAAACAAGCTTAGTTGTTCAAATACGAATATGATATCATTAAAATAGAGTCGTTTAATTGGTCAGCTAAATGTTCCTAAATTAGTTTCAAAAATGCATGTTCGCCGCTCGGGTGTGTATCTCTACAGGGTGCCCACGGTGGGCCGGCCCACCCTGGGAATTTGGGTCGTCCCAGGCCCCGATTCCCCTCTGTTCTGCTGCGCGCTTCTGATCTCTACTCGCCCGCAGCCGCCTGCCTCGCCGGCGACTTGCCATCCCTGGATGGCATGACTCTAGGAGGAGACGCCGGACTAAAAGGAGGTCAGGAGCCGCTCTCCCAACAGCGTCACCGCTGCCCGGGCGCGCCGCCGTGCCTACCTTCCCAGTCCGTTCAGGGCTCAGGCGTGCAGCACCCACTAAGCCAACCCGATTTATCCTGAGATACGTCCTCAACACTCAGCAGCCACTCCTCATCACCCATTTTCTAATTGATTCATTACTCATTAGGCAGGACTGTCATTAGGGTTTGTTTTGTGCTTAGTGCTACCTACACTTAATGGTTCAGATGTATTTCGGTAATCTTTAGTACCTGTAAAGTCCACAGGGTTTTCAAAATTCCGTCCCTAGGAATAGACACTAGTCATTTTGGATTGTTGGTCATAGTGACATTGACCCAGATTACTACTGCAAGCCAGGTTTGTTGACAATTTTACTTGTCTTTCTTACTCATTTGATATAATATCCAATTATTCATGTCGATTAGTTGCAAACAATAAGTGCTAGACAAACTTCTTGATTCAGATTTTGGACGGTCTCTTACTGCAGTTACAATTCTGCATACTTGTCCTAGTAAGCTCACAAGTAAATGATTGATTCACTACATCTATGCTTGCCTTGTCATATTTGTTTTCAATATTCTTTTAGGGTGGACCACCCTGTTTCTAAATACATCAACCGTAGACATGAGTGAATAGTATTTCTCTATGTGATCTCTTCCATCATGTGTGGGCAACGAACACTGCATTGTATAGAAAGAAAGTGCCATTTCCAGCTTTTACATAGGCTTCGATCTTTTACATGGAATACAATCTCCCTACTTGCTTTGTGTCGCACTACCAACACTCCACCCTCGAAGCTAAACATTATGCCACTCATAATTCCTTAGTTTATTTGTTCAAATACGAATTTCATATGATTATAATGTTCCTACTTTAGTTTTGAAATGTGTGTCTGCCTGTTATAGAGACATAAGGGGTTTGTATTTCTGTGTGTGGTCTGGTCAGCACGGTTGGGGGGTGAACTTTGCATATGCAGCGGTTTAGAGGGAGACACTCTTCAAGTTGAATCCGCAATGCATTCCATAGATAATCTGACTACTTTTTATGTTTTCATGAATCTCAGATTCTGAACAACATCATAATGATTATGAGCTTGCGCACATGAAAAGAATAAAGCAGAACAATGCCATGGCTGTCAAACTTGGCATTAAGGGACCGAAATCAAGTCTGGATGCAATGCAATGCAAACGCTCTCCACCTACAGATTCATGCTCAGAATATGATCCTAACAATGATCCTGAGCTAGAGGGAGACCTAAGTCAATGTAGCTCCCTAGTGGAGGAGTCAGAGGAAGATGCCCTATCTTATTCACCCATCAAGGTGCTTGCTCTAACTTTCCAAGGTTATATTGGTCGCACATATCTTGCAACTGAAGCTTTGCATTGCTTCTACTTTGTTGAACTTCCATTAGCTTAGTTTACACATCGTGTATGGGAATACGCCCTGCCTATCCATTTTTAGTACATATTCCATCTGTCATCATACCATATTTATCCATTCAAATGTTGTTCTTGTGTATCAGACGTTCAAAAGGAAGAGGGCGATTGCTGATCATGGAGGAGCACAAGCAAAGTATTTGGAAAAGGTAGTGGCACCTGATAAATCAAATAGCCCATTAGGTGTAGTTGCAATATCACATGACCCAAAAAACACCCCAGCTCTAGCAGACTCTAGCCCTACTACACTGGTCATTTCTGATGCCCTAACTCAGCAGACCCCAACTGCAGCAAACATTATGATTATGCGAGTTGACATAGCACCAGCTCTACGACGCAAAACCCCCACTCCAGCAAAGAGTACACCAAATCCAGTTGCCAAATCCCTTTTCGAACCAGAGAGAGCCCCAATTGCAGCAAATAGGACCCCTGTTCCATTTCTTCCCAGTTTAGAAGACAAAGCTTATATTGTTGTCAGGAACTTTGTGCACATCTTTCCTTCATGGAAAGATTATACCGCAGACACAGAACAATTTCCAGTCTTCCTCCGCAACTTACGCGTAAGTAATGTACTAATGTTATTCATGGTCATTACTGCATATGTTTCTGCTGACAGAAGACACAAGATTTCATTCTTTTAAATAGGCGAGGACCAAAATGGATAGTGAAGACGAGCAAGGGTTGGTTGCGCTTTTTAAGCACTCGTTGATGAAGTATCGTTCCTCCCTAAGGCAAGCGCACTTCGATGGCAAGCCTCTAAACGAAATTTCTGTAAAGTCTCCGGTGCTACATTTATCCGACGGTGACTGGAATAATCTTGTTACACATTGATCTCGGCTACAGCGTAAGGTACTGTCTATGATATCACATCACAATTTGAACTACATTTCTGCATTTTCCTTAACGTCTCACTTGTATGAAAACTGTTAGCAGAAGAACATTCATTCTCAAGGGATCACAGAATCTCGCAACTATACTGCACACTGCATTGCTCTTGTGAGTACCTCTTGCCCTGCATGACCATACTTACTTCCATAGTTGTTTGATTATGTAGCATCACTGCACATGTTAGCCTCGTTATCGTCCATTTGGTGGACATTATAAGATCCGTATGTACTCTTACATAAAGTTAGAATCAACCCAATGCTTTTGAAGAGGTTTAGCTCTGCAATCCTCTTGTAAGGACTGAACGTCGTCTATCACTGTACTTACATTAACACTACTCCCTCCGTCCCATAATATAAGAACGTTTCATACAGTACACCAGTGTTCAAAACACTCTTGTATTATGGGAAGAGGGATTGGTTCACTGTGTAGCGTTCTGCATCTTATCTCCCTCGCCCACCATTTACTAAAAAAGATCAGATCTATATTTACTCTTACCAAATAGTAGAATACACAGACAATGCCAGTGCGGAAGTGTAGCCCATTGCTCTTGTCAGTACATTTTGTCCTGTAACGCTTGTACTTCCAAGGATTGGTAGTTGATTATGTAGCATCAATCTGCATCTTATCTTCATTGTCCTCTATCCCTTCCAGTACTATCATATCTATAATTACTCTCTACAAAATGTAGAGTACAGGCAATGCTTATGAAGAAGATTCTGTGCTGAAATTCTTGAGTTATCCTTCCCTTGACATGGAGAAGGGCATTATAAAGCCGGTGTTAACTGTTAATGTAAGTCAGTCCTTCTAAAGCCTTTATCCTCAACTGCTGTTTAATTTGCTCATACTCCCTATCGTTAACTGCTGTTTAGTTTGCTGTTTCTACCAAAATGCATGTTCGGAAGAACCGTAAGTTCTAAATTTTACTTGTAAAACCAAATTCCTTATTCATACCATGCACATTACTTAATACTACCTATATGTATGCTTGTTTTTGTGGATCTATAATCCAGTGTGTGGTGAAGCAGCCCACGTTTGTCATCTCCTGTTTTATCTTACTCATGTGGCTGATGATATGAACAACATGCCATGCACATTAACCAAAATAGATACAATGATTTTCTTTGCCCTTCATCTATGCTTGTTATGTTGACATGGTAATATAGTAGTGTGGTGAAGCTCCCCGCATTATGAACAATGCCAAATTATGCTATTGATATTTTGAACTTACTCTTTATTTTCTAATTTGAAATTGGATGGAATTGACAACACAGTTATCATCTTTGTGTTATACACGTGCAAAACCTATCATCTCTCTACTTTGTTTCAGGGTGATATGCCTGATGGCATGCACAAGTCTGCTGATGGCTGTGAGACAAACCCAACATATATTGCAGCAAAGAAGGCAAAACATCTTGAAGATAGCGAGACAACCCCAAAGTCTTGTCTTGATGCAGTGTTCAAGTTACTTGAGACTAGCAGTCAGCCAAGCTCACAGAACTCGTTGTCTGAATCAGTTCGACTTCTTCAGTCCCAAGTTCTAGCAGAAAGGCATTCTGCAACTCAACTTTGACTTGAAGTCCTATCTCTAAGAAAGATTGCGGAGAACACCAATGAGAACCTCATCGCTAAACAGCTACACCTGGAAGCTATGACCGACATGCTAGGCCGGTCTCACAGCCTTGCTCAGCAGCTTGCACAGCAGTTCCCGCGCAAGGCTAACCTTTCTTGAACTATCTTGGAAGTGGTCTCGGTTCAGTATTATTTTGTTACGCTGCAATGGTGCCCAGTTTTTGTAATCTGCTTCTTCGTCGCACTTTATGATCAGTGGTGGCGAACTTCGATGCCCAGTGGATGTAATATACCATAAATCCTTTATTGTATAGTGTAGGTTTATTCTTAGTTACTATGCCGTTATTTCTTTATTGTATAGAGTAGGTTTGTTCTTAATTCCTACTAGTTACTGCCATCATTCGCTATCTAAAAAAATCAGATGTAGTCGACCGGGCCGAAACATTCGCCTCTAACGGGCCTGGTGTTTAGCGGGCCACAATTGGGCCGGCCTGCATCTTTCTTGGGCCCGAATGATTGGGGCCTTCACACTTTGCACGAGGCCCACAACTTACACCGGCCTATATTTTAGTTAGGCCTTTTGTGGACTCAACGCTTAGTTTGGCCCAGGTAGCGTTGGGCCATTAACAAGCTGAATATTGTACTGGCCTATTACGGCCCAGATGAAACCATGGGCCTTTAGCAGGCTGAAATGCATGTTGGGCCTCAATTTTCACTAGTCGTCGACAGGCCTTCAGCAGGCTAAAATGTAGACCGGGCCTCTTTGGGCCCAGTTATATCACGGGCAGTTACCAGGCCAAAACATATCTCGGGCCTTAGTTGGCCCACTGATGTCATGGGCCTTTAAGAGGCCGAAAGCTTAGTACAGACATCAACGGGCCGAATTATGCGACAGGCCTTTAACAGGCCCAAAGTCACGTTGGGCTTAACTATTGCCACCTTTATCACGGGCCATTAGTGGGCCCGATGTCCCGTCGGACCATATATGGCCCATGGGCAGCACGGGCCATTCCCAGGCCGATAGTCACACCGGGCTGAAATGGGCCCATGTCTACATCGGGCCCCTAACAGGCCGAAAGTCACTGGGCGGTAATTGGGCCAAAATATTCGGCGAACAATTAACGGGCCAGATCTGGCTTCGGGCCGTAAATGGGCCCAAATATTCGGCGAACAATTAACGGGCCAGATCTGGCTTCGGGCCGTAAATGGGCCTTTATTAAGCAGGCCGTTATTGGGCTGGCCCACTAGTACCTGAGTAAGTACTACGGGCCTTTGACTGGGCGGCCTTTTTAACCTATATGGGCCTCTGTTGGGCCCAGCCACGTGTCGACGTATCGTAGGCATGTTTCCTCCAATGGACGGGCGACATCTGGCCCACTAACGAGCTGACAGGTGTTCCCTCCAGCCAATCAGAATTTTACACATGGAAATTTCCCATTGGTCTCGGCTGTTAACGGGTTATCCGATCCAAAACCGGACCCGATAGCTTAACGACGTTCCGTTACGGTGGATGCCACGCGTCGGTCACCCTTGACGAAAGCACTTCTGTGACGTGCGATTTACCGTCATGGAAGTGGACACTTCCGTGATGATAATTTTGGTAATGTCATGGAACACTTCTACGACAGCACAGGTATGACTATCTTGATTCTGTCATAAAATCGTCATGGATGTACATGCATGACAGAAAACGTGACCTACTGTGAGAAAACACGTATCATCACGGAAGTGTATTTTTTTTGTAGTGCATACGTCATACCCCACTTACTCGGGTTTAAGCTTCTGTCACTCTCGCAACCCACCATAAGCGAACCATGAACATATTGCAACAACTTACAGCGGGGGGCCCTCATGTTTGCGCGAGAACGGAGGGCACCGTAGGATAGCACCATAAATAAAATATACAATCATACCAACCAAGATCACGATTAACCCACAAGACAAAACGGATCTACTCAAACATCATAGGATAACCATAGATCATTGGGAAATAATATATGGAGGATAGCACCATGTTTAAGTAGAGATTACAGTGGGGGAAGAGGTGTTACACCGCTGCATAGAGGGGGAGAAAGTTGGTGTTGACTGTAGCAAGATTGTTGATGTAGATCGCCGTCCTGATCGTTGCCCCGCTGGCACTCTGGCGCCACCGGAAGCGAGGGGGAGAGAGCCCCCCTCCTTCTTCTTCTACCTTGGCCTCCCCCTAGATGGGAGGAGAGTTCCCCCTCTGGTCCTTGGTCTCCATGGCGGCGGAGGGGCGGGAGACCCTCCGAGATTGGATCTCCCTCTCTGTTCTCTTCTGTTTTCACGTTCCCCTGATCTGGCCGAAAACCATTTCTTATATTCCGGGAGATCCTTAACTCCGATTGCGCCGAGATTTTAACACGATTTTTTTCGGATATAAGCTTCCTTTCACTCAAAGGAGAGCTCCAACCGACGTTCAAGGAGGGCACAACCCACCACCACACGCCAGGGGCCTCTGGCGCGCCCTGGTGTCTTGTGGGCTGTGTGGGCCTCCGTTTGCGGTGATTCTAACTCCCAAAAATCACATATATTCCAAAATAATTCTTCGTGAAATTTTATTGCATTTGGACTTCGTTTGATATGGATTTTCTGCGATACAAAAAACATGCAAAAAACAGGATCTGGCACTAGGCACTGGATCAATAGGTTAGTCCAATAAATCATATAAAAAGTTGCCAAAAATATGTGAAAGTTGTATAATATTGGCATGAAACAATCAAAAATTATAGATACGATGGAGACGTATCATCTACTTTAGTGGTATCTGTGATAGAGACAAAAGCAAAGTGCCCACAAAAGTTAGACAAATGAGAAGCCCTTGAGCATGTGAGTGTGACACCCCCGATTTGACCGTACACTAATCATGCACGCAAATGTGTACGATCAAGATCAGGGACTCATGGGAAGATATCACAACACAACTCTAAAACATAAATAAGCCATACAAGCATCATAATACAAGCCAGGGGCCTCGAGGGCTCGAATACAAGTGCTCGATCATAGACGAGTCAGCGGAAGCAACAATATCTGAGTACAGACATAAGTTAAACAAGTCTGCCTTAAGAAGGCTAGCACAAAAGTAGCAACGATCGAAAAGGCAAGGCCTCCTGCCTGGGACCTCCAAACTACTCCTCGAAGCCGAACTCCATGTAGAATCATCCTCGGGATCTCTAGCTCCTGGACTCCAGCATCTGGTTGCGACAACCAGGTATAGAAAGGGGAAAAGAGGGAGAAAAGCAACCGTGAGTACTCATCCAAAGTACTCGCAAGCAAGGAGCTACACTACATATGCATGGGTATATGTGTAAAGGACCATATCGGTGGACTGAACTACAGAATGCCAGAATAAGAGGGGGATAGCTAATCCTGTCGAAGTCTACGCTTCTGGCCACCTCCATCTTGCAGCATGTAGAAGAGAGTAGATTGAAGTCCTCCAAGTAGCATCGTATAGCATAATCCTACCCGGCGATCCCCTCCTCGTTGCCCTGTTAGAGAGCGATCACCGGGTTGTATCTGGCACTTGGAAGGGTGTATTTTATTCAGTATCCGGTTCTAGTTGTCATAAGGTCAAGGTACAACTCCGGGTCGTCCTTTTACCGAGGGACACGACTATTCGAATAGATAAACTTCCCTGCAGGGGTGCACCACATAACCCAACACGCTCGATCCCATTTGGCCGGACACACTTTTCTGGGTCATGCCCGGCCTCGGAAGATCAACACGTCGCAGCCCCACCTAGGCTCAACAGAGAGGTCAACACGCCGGTCTAAATCCTATGCGCGCAGGGGTCTGGGCCCATCGCCCATTGCACACCTGCACATTGCGAGGGCGGCCGGAAGCAGACCTAGCCTAGCAGGCGTTCCAGTCCAATTCGGCACGCGCCGCTCCGTCGCTGACGTCAAGAAGAGCTTCGGCTGATACCACGACGCCGGGATACCCATAACTACTCCCGCGTAGATGGTTAGTGCGTATAGACCAAATGGCCAGACTCAGATCAAATACCCAGAACTCGTTAAGCGTGTTATTTATCCGCGAACGCCGACCAGGGCCAGGCCCACCTCTCTCCTAGGTGGTCTCGACCTGCCCTGTCGCTCCGCCACAAAGTAACAGTCGGGGGCCGTCAGGAACCCAGGCCCACCTCTACCGGGATGGAGCCACCTGTCCTTTGAGCCCCCTCATCAGAATCACTTGCGGGTACTCAATGAGCCGACCCGACTTTAGTCACCACATGTGTCATGTATATAAAGTATATAGTATATACCCGTGATCACCTCCCAAAGTGATCATGGCCCAGTAGTATAGCATGGCAGACGGACAAGAGTGTAGGGCCACTGATGAAACACTAGCATCCTATACTAAGCAGTAGGATAGCAGGTAAGGGTAACAACTGTAGCAACAATGACAGGCTATGCATCAGGATAGGATTAAGGGAGAGCAGTAGCATGCTACACTACTCTAATGCAAGCAGTATAGAGAAGAATAGGCGATATCTGGTGATCAAGGGGGGGCTTGCCTGGTTGCTCTGGCAAGGAGGGGTCGTCAACTCCGTAGTCGAACTGGGCAGCAGCAGCGTCGGTCTCATAGTCTACCGGAGAAGGAGAGGGGGAAGAAACAGTAAATACGGAGCAAACAAAGCATCACAAAACATAAGGAGGCAAAACGCGGTGCTGGGTATGCCCTAACGCGGTAGTAAGTGATACCGACGAAGGGGGGAAACATCCGGGAAAATATCCCCGGTGTTTCGCGTTTTCGGACAGATGAACCCGGAGGTGAAATTTTACAGGTTTGCTATGCTACGGATGTGTGGCGGGCGAACGGGCTGCGTATTCGGATTCGTCTCGTCGTTCTGAGCAACTTTCATGTACAAAGTTTTTCCATCCGAGCTATGGTTTATTTTATAATAATTTTAGAAGATTTAAATCATTTTAAGCTATTTTTAATTCGAAAATTAAATGTTAAATTGCTAGGGGTACACAGAAGTGTACCCACAGATGGGCTTGTGTGGATGACCAGTAGGCCCAGTTGATTTGGTCAACTGCCCAGTCAGCAGAGGCTGACTGATGGGGCCGGTCAAAGTCAATGGCCCAGTCAGCATTGACCGTTGACTGGCCAAATTGACCAGTGGGTCCCGATTGTCAATGACTTAGGTTAACTAAACATGATTTGTTAATTTAACTTAGCCATTAGGTTAATTAAACTCAATTAATTAAGTTAACTAATCTGTAATTAATTAATTAATTAATTAATATATTTTTAATATATATATTTTTATTCTTTTTTTTATGTTTTCGTGTCAGGGGCGTGGGGCCACGCTAGCAGTGGCCCATCTGGCCACTGGAGCGGCTATCGGGGCCACGGGACCAGGCCGCTCGCCCG
>NC_057808.1:300672438-300692719 GCF_018294505.1 Triticum aestivum | reverse complement strand
GGCGGCACCGGGCGTCGGCGATGACGGCGGGATCGGGGGCAGCGCGTCCAGATCGGGGAGAGGGGGGCGCCAAGGAAAGTGGGGGGGATCTGTTGCGTGGGGTAGGTTAGGGTTTGGGGGAGGGAGTGGATAAGGGGGAGTGGGGGAGGTGCGCGGCAGGGTGGGCCGGCCTAGCGGCCCGGTGGATTGCGGCCTGGTGGGCCAAAGCCCAATTGGCCGGGGGTTTTCTTTTCATTTTTTGTGTTTCTTTTCTGTTTTATTTTAGTTACATTTTATTTTAGTTTTGTAAAATGCCAAATGAGCACCTAAATTAGTATTACTAATTAGTCCACTGCCACAATTAACTTGGCACCTAAAATAAAATATTTTGTAATTGTTGAGTATTTAAAGTATTTAAATAATAGTTTTGCTACTGTTTTATTAACATTTGAATATTTGAACATTTTATAAAAGTGTGGTTCTCCACCATAATTATCTACGCATTATTTGGCACAACCTGAACATTTTAGTTTTAAAGTTTGAAAACTTTTGTTGTTTGCCTTTTATTCAATTTTGAATTTGAATTGGTTTTTGAACTAACGCGGGATTAACTACAGTGTCAGAGGTGACGTGGCATCAATAGCAGGGAATTACTGTAGTCTAATTATCCGGGCGTCACAGTGAGAGGACCTGGTGCGTTGATGTCGTCGATGATTTTCTTGATCTGCACTTCATTTGCAACGCGAGGATGAGCAGGTTGACGACGTTGATTGGGCTCAACATTTTCTTTAGAGCCATTTTCCTCAGGTGCAACAGCATGATGTTCTTCACGATCTCGAAAAACTTCTTCAGCAGATTCTTCGGTAGGAATGACATCCTCAGTGGCCTTGAACTTAATGGATTCCTCAGGTGACATTTCATCTAGCACAGGAGGTAGGTGCTCTCTTTGCGAGCCCTTAGTTTCATCGAACCGCACATCTACAGTTTCAACAACCTTGTGGTGAAAGGTGTTGAAGACTCTGTAGGTGTGCGAGTCCTTACCGTCACCAAGCATAAAACTTTCATGTGCTTTCGGTGCAAATTTAGAACTGTGATGAGGATCTCTAATCCAACATTTAGCACCGAAGACTTTGTAATAACTCACATTGGGTTTCTTGTCAGTGAGGAGTTCATATGAGGTCTTTTTGAAGAATTTGTGAAGATATACCATGTTAATGATGTGGCACGCAATATCAATTGCCTCAGGCCAGAAGCAAGGAGGTGTCTTGTATTCAGCAAGCATAGTGTGAGCCATCTCAACAAGAGTCTTGTTCTTGCGCTCCACGACACCATTCTACCGAGGAGTATAAGGAGTAGATTACTCGTGAGTAATACCAAGTTCATCAAGATAGTCATCAAGACCAGTATTGTTGAACTCGGTCCCATTGTCACTTCTAATGTGCTTGATCTTTATACCGAAGTTTGTTGAAGCCCTCAAGGAAAATTGTTTGAAGACTTCCTGCACTTCAGTTTTGTAAGTGATGATATGCACCCATGTGTAATGACTAATGAGAATAGTCGTCAACAATAACAAAGCCATATAAAGATGCTGCATTGGTGAATGTGGCATAGTGATTAGGGCCAAAGAGATCCATGTGAAACAATTCAAATGGACGTGTGGTAGTCATGATAGTTGATGTCTACTACGTAACCTTCTTCTTGTAGACGTTGTTGGGCCTCCAAGTGCAGAGGTTTGTAGGACAGTAGCAAGTTTCCCTCAAGTGGATGACCTAAGGTTTATCAATCCGTGGGAGGCGTAGGATGAAGATGGTCTCTCAAACAACCCTGCAACCAAATAACAAAGAGTCTCTTGTGTCCCCAACACACCCAATACAATGGTAAATTGTATAGGCGCACTAGTTCGGCGAAGAGATGGTGATACAAGTGCAATATGGATGGTAGATATAGGTATTTGTAATCTGAATTTATAAAAACATCAAGGTAACAAGTGATAAAAGTGAGCGTAAACGGTATTGCAATGCTAGGAAACAAGGCCTAGGGTTCATACTTTCACTAGTGCAAGTTCTCTCAACAATAATAACATAATTGGATCATATAACTATCCCTCAACATGCAACAAAGATTCACTCCAAAGTCACTAATAGCGGAGAACAAATGAAGAGATTATTGTAGGGTACGAAACCACCTCAAAGTTATTCTTTCGGATCGATCTATCATAGAGTTCGTACTAGAATAACACCTTAAGACACAAGTCAAACAAAACCCTAATGTCACCTAGATACTCCAATGTCACCTCAAGTATCCGTGGGTATGATTATACGATATGCATCAAACAATCTCAGATTCATCTTATTCAACCAATACATAGAACTTCAAAGAGTGCCCCAAAGTTTCTACCGTAGAGCCAAGACGAAAACGTGTGCCAACCCCTATGCATAAGTTCACAATGTTATGGAGCCCGCAAGTTGATCACCAAAACATACATCAAGTGGATCATGTGATATCCCATTGTCACCACAGATAAGCACATGCAAGACATACATCAAGTGTTCTCAAATCCTTAAAGACTAATTCCGATAAGATAACTTCAAAGGGAAAACTCAATCCATTACAAGAGAGTAGAGGGGGAGAAACATCATAAGATCCAACTATAACAGCAAAGCTCGCGATACATCAAGATCATACCACCTCAAGAACACGAGAGAGAGAGAGAGAGAGAGATCAATCACATAGCTACTGGTACATACCCTCAGCCCCGAGGGTGAACTACTCCCTCCTCGTCATGAAGAGCGCCGGGATGATGAAGATGGCCACCGGTGAGGGATCCCCCCTCCGGCAAGGTGCCGGAACAGGGCCCCGATTGGTTTTTGGTGGCTATAGAGGCTTGCGGCGGCGGAACTCCCGATCTATTATGTTCCCCGATGTTTTTAGGGCATATGGATATATATAGGGGAAAGAAGTCGGTCAGGGGAGCCACGAGGAGCCCACGAGGGTGGGGCGCGCCCAAGGGGGTAGGGCACACCTCCCTGCCTCGTGGCTTCCTCAAAGCTTCCCTGACGTCTACTCCAAGTCTCCTGGATTGCTTCCATTCCAAAAATAACTCTCCCGAAGGTTTCATTCCGTTTGGACTCCGTTTGATATTCCTTTTCTTCGAAACACTGAAATAGGCAAGAAAACAGCAATTTGGGCTGGGCCTCTGGTTAATAGGTTAGTCCCAAAAATAATATAAAAGTGTTTAGTAAAGCCCATAAACATCCAAAACAGATAATATAATAGCATGAATACTTCATAAATTATAGATACGTTGGAGACGTATCAGCATCCCCAAGCTTAATTCCTGCTCGTCGTCGAGTAGGTAAATGATAAAAGAAAGAATTTATGAAGTGTGAATGCTAGCAGGTGCACAAGTTTGATCAATGATAATTTCAATCACCTTTTCTAGCATCATTATATATCATAACAGTAGCTCAACTCATAGGACTTCTCATGATCAAGTAACAAGCTATTCACATGTTAAAGTATAGATCATAAACTTTCTTGAAAACTAACAAACCGTGCTATTAGTCATCAAACAATGACAATTCATCTTATTTTCAAGAAGGGTCTATGTCAGAGCTTTGATTCAGCAAACTTCACATAGTCAACTATCATTTAGTCTTTCACAATTGCTAACACTCACGCGGTATTTATGGGTTCAAAGTTTTAATTAGACACCGAGAAAGATAGGGGCTTATAGATTCGCCTCCCAACCTTTTACCTCAAGGGTAATGTCAACAATAATAGTTCATGATGCCTTACATCCAATTGGATATATATATCAGGATCTTTCCAACACAATGTGCTTGCCAAAGGATAAAATGTAAAAAGGAAAGGTGAAGATCACCATGACTCTTGCATAATGTATAAGACAAGAATAAAAGATAGGCCCTTCGCAGAGGGAAGCAGAGGTTGTCATGCGCTTTTATAGTTGGATGCACAAAATCTTAATGCGAAAGAACGTCACTTTATATTGCCACTTGTGAAAGGGACCTTTATTATGCAGTCCGTCGCTTTTATTGCTTCCACATCACAATATCGTATAAAGCTTATTTTCTCCATACTAATAAGCAATTTTTATTGCATGCACCGATGACAACTTACTTGAAGGATCTTACTCAATCCATAGGTAGGTATGGTGGACTCTCATGGCAATACTGGTTTAGGGGATGTTTGAAAGCACAAGTAGTATGTCTACTTGGTGCAAAGAATTTGGCTAGCATGAGGGGGAAAGGCAAGCTCAGCATGTTGAATGATCCATGACAATATACTTTATTTCGGATATAAGAAAACATAACCCATTACGTTGTCTTCCTTGTCCAACATCAACCTTTTAGCATGTCATATTTTAATGAGTGCTCACAATCATAAAAGATGTCCAAGATAGTATATTTATATGTAAAATCTCTCTTCCCTCAATATTCTTTCATGAATTGTTCAAGTGACCTTCAATAAATTTACCACCTCTACTTCTCATATGTGAAGTCATTACTCCCCATGGGATAAGCATATGAAACATATATAATTTCAGATTTATGATATTCGCTCATTCAACTATTTACTCATAGGATATAAGTGAAGCACATGAGTAGATGACAAACTACTCCAAAAAGATATAAGTGAAGATCAATGAGTAGTTAAATAATTATTTAGCTATGTGAAGACTCTCCCATTTAATAATTTCAGATCTTGATACTTTATTCAAACAGCAAGCAAAACAAAATAAAATGACATCTAAGAATAGCAAACATCATGTGAAGAAGCAAAAACTTAGGATCAACCGATATTAACTGATAGTTGTCGAAGAAGAAAGGTGGGATGCCAACGGGGGCATCCCCAAGCTTAGGCGCTTGAGACTTCTTGAAATATTATCTTGGGATGCCTTGGGAATCCCCAAGCTTGAACTTTTGTGTCTCCTTAATACCTCTCATATCACGGTCTCCCTAAATCTCAAAAGCTTCATCCACACAAAACTCAACGAGGACTCGTGAGATAAGTTAATATAAACCAATGGAAAAAACCTTATCATACTCTACTGTAGAAAATCACTAAAATTATTATTCAACATTGCATAGTAAATGCCTCTGCATATTTAATAGTCCTATCCCCAAATAGAATCATTAAACAAGCAAACATATGCAAACAATGCAAACATAACAGCAATCTGCCTAAACAGGACAGTCTGTAAAGAATGCAGCAAGATCCATACTTCCCTAGCTCCAAAAATTATGAAAGAAAATTCCCACTGTAGTAAATTTATCAGAGCTTATTATTCAAAAAGTTTCAACATTTTATCACATTCTGACTTTTCTAGGGAATTTTTGCAACAGCGGTAAACTTTCTGTTTTCAAACAGCAACATGAAGACTTGTAAAATAGGCATAGTAAAGGCTATCAATGCCACTTTTATAGAAATAAAAGATGCAAAACATTGTTCTAAATAACATCAGGCAAATACTAACAAAATAAATTGACGCTCCAAGGAAAACACATATCATGTGGTGAATAAAAATATAGCTCCAAGTAAAGTTACCGATGAACGAAGACGAAAGAGGGGATGCCTTCCGGGGCATCCCCAAGCTTAGGCTCTTGGTTATCCTTCAATATTACCTTGGGGTGCCTTGAGCATCCCAAATCTTAGGCTCTTGCCACTCCTTATTCCATAGTCCGTCGAATCTTTACCCAAAACTTGAAAACTTCACAACACAAAACTCAACAGAAAACTCGTAAGCTCCGTTAGCGAAAGAAAGCAAAACACCACTTCAAGGTACTGTAATGAACTCATTATTTATTTATTTTGGTGTTAAACCTACTGTAGTCCAACTTCTCTATGGTTTATAAACTCTTTTACTAGCCATAGATTGATCAAAATAAGCAAACAACACACGAAAAACAGAATCTGTCAAAAACAGAACAGTCTGTAGTAATCTGTAACTAAAGCAAACTTCTGGAACTCTAAAAATTCTACAAAAATATGAAGACCTAGATAATTTCTTTATTGATCTTCTGCAAAAAGAATCAACTTAAAATCACTCTTATGTAAAAAATGACAGCTAAACTCGTGACCACAAAGTTTCTGTTTTTTACAGCAAGATCACACTAACTTCCACCCAAGTATTCCCAAAGGTTCAACTTGGCACTTTATTGAAACAAAAGCTATAAAACATGATTACTACAGTAGCTTAATCATGTGAACACACAAAAACAGTAGGGTTAAATATTGGGTTGTCTCCCAACAAGCGCTTTTCTTTAATGCCTTTCTAGCTAGGCATGATGATTTCAATGATGCTCACCTAAAAGATAAGAATTGAAACATAAAGAGAGCATCATGAAGAATATGACTAGCACATTTAAGTCTAACCCACTTCCTATGCATAGGGATTTTGTGAGCAAACAACTTATGGGAACAATAATCAACTAGCATAGGAAGGCAAAACAAGCATACCTTCAAAACTTTAAGCACAAAGAGAGGAAACTTGATATTATTGCAATTCCTACAAGCATATGTTCCTCCCTCATAATAATTTTCAGTAGCATCATGAATGAATTCAACAATATAACTATCACATAAAGCATTCTTTTCATGATCTACAAGCATAGATTTTTTATTACTCTCCTCATAAGCAAAATTCTTCTCATTCGGAATAGTGGGAGTATCATAAGGAACTCGAATACTATAAATTGTTTCCACATTAAAAGAGTAATGTTTAGAAAAAGGGTAATCATAATCATGACAAGTTTTATAAATATAATCATCAGTAATTTTTATATATCATAAGTGTCATCACAATAATCATCATAAGTAGCAACTTTGTTCTCATCATAATCGATTGAAACCTCTTCCAAGATAGTGGAATCATTACTAAATAAAGTCATGACCTCTCCAAATCCACTTTCATAATTGTCACAATAAGATTCAACACCCTCCAAAATAGTGGGATCATTACTTCCTAAAGTTGACACTCTCCCAAACCCACTTTCATCAATGTAACCATCATAAATAGGAGGCATGCTATCATCATAATAAATTTGCTCTTCAAAACTTGGAAGGCTAAAAATATCATCTTCATAAAACATAGCATCCCCAAGCTTGGGACAAACATCAATTGCACCAAATATATTCTCAAACTTGTCATTCTCATCAAACATCGCATCCCCAAGCTTGGGCCTTTTCATATCATAAGCATAATCACTCTCATCATTAATAGTATGGATAGCACCAATAGTATAGCAATTATCATCATCACAATGAGTAGTAGGAGCAACATCAGTTGGGAGGGATACCTTTCTACCTTTGCTTCTCCGTCTTTTCTTTTTCTTCTTCACATCATGTGCGGGTTTATCCCTCTCTTTTGAGCTCCTTATTAATGAGATTGGTTGAATAGAAAGCTCCTCGACGTTACCTGATTCATCATAAGAAATAATAGGACGATATTGGGAAGTCTCTTCCCTTTCATTAGTATTCTCTTCATCTTCTATTTGTTTTCTTGTCTTTATGTAATTGGCAATATAAGGATTTTCAATGCAATTCACCGCACAATACATAAAAATTTCTTCTAGATCAAAATCAAGAAATCTATCAAGATTAAATTTTGGAATACCCTCAGTTATACGTTTCATTTCTTCATACCCCAAAAGAAGACTAAGATCTTTATGATGCTCAAGGGTAATCAAGTTATCACAATTTTTGGACACGATTTGATCATGAAACAAATAGCATTGGAGCTTTAAATGTCCATGTTCATTGCAAAGTTCACAAGGATGGCGATAAATATTGAATCTTTCAGCACAATCATCTAGCCTTTCTTGCAACCATTTAGTTTCCAAATACTTATGCCTCTTGCAGCATCTATCTTCCCTATTTGGTGTGTACTTGCAAGCTCTATGTATTCCACAAAACTTAACATGCTTATAAGAAACATTTTCATCATGACTACTGCAATCATCATTAGTACTATGGATATTCAAAGAATTCATACTAACAACATTGCAATCATGCTCATCATTCAAATATTTAGTGCCAAACATCCTAATGCATTCTTCCTCTAGCAACTGAGCACAATTATCGGAATCCTTATTTTCATGAAAGATATTAAAAAGATGAAGCATATGAGGCACCCTCAATTCCATTTTTTTGTAGTTTTCTTTTATAAACTAAAGTAGTGATAAAACGAGAAACTAAAAGATTCGATTGCAAGATCTAAAGATATACCTTCAAGAACTCACCTCCCCGTCAACGGCGCCAGAAACTGCTTGATGTCTACTACGCAACCTTCTTCTTGTAGACGTTGTTGGGCCTCCAAATGCAGAGGTTTGTAGGACAGTAGCAAGTTTCCCTCAAGTGGATGACCTAAGGTTTATCAATCCGTGAGAGGCGTAGGATGAAGATGGTCTCTCTCAAACAACTCTGCAACCAAATAACAAAGAGTCTCTTGTGTCCCCAACACACCCAATACAATGGTAAATTGTATAGGCACACTAGTTTGGCGAAGAGATGGTGATACAAGTGCAATATGGATGGTAGATATAGGTATTTGTAATCTTAATTTATAAAAACAGCAAGGTAACAAGCGATAAAAGTTAGCGTAAACGGTATTGCAATGCTAGGAAACAAGGCCTAGGGTTCATACTTTCACTAGTGCAAGTTCTCTCAACAATAATAACATAATTGGATCATATAACTATCCCTCAACATGCAACAAAGAGTCACTCCAAAGTCACTAATAGTGGAGAACAAAAGAAGAGATTATTGTAGGGTACGAAACCACCTCAAAGTTATTCTTTCGGATCGATCTATCATAGAGTTCGTACTAGAATAACACCTTAAGACACAAATCAACCAAAACCCTAATGTCACCTAGATACTCCAATGTCACCTCAAGTATCCGTGGGTATGATCATATGATATGCATCAAACAATCTCAGATTCATCTTATTCAACCAACACATAGAACTTCAAAGAGTGCCCCAAAGTTTCTACCGGAGAGTCAAGACGAAAACATGTGCCAACCCCTATGCATAAGTTCACAATGTTATGGAACCCGCAAGTTGATCACCAAAACGTACATCAAGTGGATCACGTGATATCCCATTGTCACCACAGATAAGCACATGCAAGACATACATCAAGTGTTCTCAAATCCTTAAAGACTCAATCCGATAAGATAACTTCAAAGGGAAAACTCAATCCATTACAAGAGAGTAGAGGGGGAGAAACATCATAAGATCCAACTATAATAGCAAAGCTCGTGATACATCAAGATCGTACCACCTCAAGAACACGAGAGAGAGAGAGAGAGATCAAACACATAGCTACTGGTACATACCCTCAGCCCCGAGGGTGAACTACTCCCTCCTCGTCATGGAGAGTGTCGGGATGATGAAGATGGCCACCGGTGAGGGATCCCCTCCGGCAGGGTGCCGGAACAGGGTCCCGATTGGTTTTTGTGGCTACAGAGGCTTGCGGAGATGGAACTCCCGATCTATTCTGTTCCCCGATGTTTTTAGGGTATATGGATATATATATAGGCGAAAGAAGTCGGTCAGGGGAGCCACGAGGAGCCCACGAGGGTGGGGGCACGCCCAGAGGGGGAGGGCGCGCCTCCCTGCCTCGTGGCTTCCTTGAAGCTTCCCTGACGTCTACTCCAAGTCTCCTGGATTGCTTCCGTTCCAAAAATAACTCTCCCGAAGGTTTCATTCCGTTTGGACTCCGTTTGATATTCCTTTTCTTCGAAACACTGAAATAGGCAAGAAAACAGCAATTTGGGTCGGGCCTCCGGTTAATAGGTTAGTCCCACAAATAATATAAAAGTGTTTAGTAAAGCCCATAAACATCCAAAACAGATAATATAATAGCATGAATACTTCATAAATTATAGATACGTTGGAGACGTATCAATAGTCTTCGAGGGATGCTTGGACTTGGTCATCTTTCCAGCCTCGCAAGCTCCACACAAATGGTTCTTGAGGGATTTGACACCCTCGATGCCAATGACGTGCTTCTTCTTCGCGAGCGTGTGCAAGTTCCTCATGCCAGCATGACCCAGTGGTCGATGCCATAACCAGCCCTCTGAAGCTTTTGCAAGTAGACATGTGGCAAGTTGTGGTCCTGTAGAGAAATCAACAATATACAAGTCTGTCTCCTAAAGCCTTCGAAGACTTGATTTTGCCTTTGTCAGCTTAGGTGATATGCTTCAGATGTGATGGAGATAAAGCAGTGTCCATCAGTAAGTTCTTGTCACCGGTCATGTGATTTGTACATCCACTGTCGAGCACCCACTCAGTAGCTTTGGGTTGATCATCCTGCAGATGAATTAGTGCATCTTACGAACTCATATACTTCATCAGTGAAGAATATGTCATCAAATTCATTAGATCAATTTCATCAAGGAATTCAACAGATATAGCAGTATGAGGACGTGCAAAATGAAATTTCGTTTCTTCATGATTAGCTTGCGTCCTTTCAAGCATATTCAGGTCTCCAGCTAATTCTTCAGACGTTTAAGTTCGTCTGGAGACCTAACCCTGCATAAGAGATTAGTTCTTTTTCATCACCACCCTCATCTGAAGGGGTGGCAAAGAGTTCATCATTCTGCGAGCTCCATAAGAGAAAGGTGGCATAGAAGCCAGCCCACTTCGTTTCACAGATGAGGGGTTAGAGTAAGCATATGAATAAGCAGAGAAATTCCAGTAGGTCCCATCAGCATTGAGTTTCCTCTCAAAGGCAATACCCTCTTTCCTAGGGTTCCTATTGAGGATCTACTTTTTAAGCACATCACAGAGAGCCTGATGCCCTTTAAGGCTTTTGTACATGCATGTAACATACAATTGCTTCAATCCTGCATTGCTAGTGATACTTGTGGTATCCTCATATGAGGAATTTGTGACCGCAGAGACAGCTGAAGAATTTGCAGCAATAGACACTACAAAAAAATACACTTCTGTGATGATACGTGTTTGTCACAGTAGGTCGCGTTTTTTGTCATGCATGTACATCCATGACAAATTTATGACAGAATCAAGATAGTCATACCTGTGCTGTCGTAGAAGTGTTCCATGACATTACCAAAATTATCATCACGGAAGTGTCCACTTCCATGACGATAAATCGTGCGTCACGGAAGTGCTTTCGTCAAGGGTGATCGACACATGGCATCCACCATAACGGAACGCCGTTAAGCTATCGGGTCGGGTTTTGGATCCGATAACCCGTTAACAGCCCCGACCAATGGGGATTTTGCATGTGTAAAATCATCATTGGCTGGAGGAAACACGTGTCGGCTCATCGTTGGGACAGATGCCATCCACTCATTGGACAGAAGGCGCCTATGATACGTCGACACGTGGCACGGCCCAACAGAGGCCCATTCCTGTGAAAAGTCCGGCCCGTTTGACTTGGTCAAAAGGTGGCGGGCCGGCCCATGGAAAGCCTGTTAACGACCTGTTCACATATAGCCCATTTACAGCCTGCTAACCCAAGGCCCGTTACGCCCTATCCGAATTAGGCCTAGTAGTGTCATCTGGGCCATCCAATATGATTCCAGCCCGTTTTCACTTCTGGCCCATGTATGGCCCATGACGTCTTTCGGCCCATATGAGGCCCTATGTAACTCTTGGCCTATTAACGGCCCGTGGTGAAACTGGCCCGTAATGAACAGTGTATCACTTTACACCCATTAACGGCCCGTGGTGAAACTGGCTCGTGATGAATAGTGTATCACTTTATACCCATTAATGGCCCGTTATTCCGTTGGGCCGTTTCCAGCCCATGTTATCTTTCGGCCTTCTCAGAGCCCATTTATTCTTGGGCTCATTTCCAGCATTCGTTTACTTACAGCCCGTTACTGTAATTTTCTCCTTGTGGGCCAAATTCAGCCCATGGTTACAGTCGGCCCGTTTGTGGTCCGTTAATACGTTGGGCCGTTTTCATAGCGTCATCAAATACGGCCTATTAACGATGGCCCGTTATGGTCGGCCATGAACGGACGATTCCAACTCTAGACCGTTTACGGCCACAATGCGGTCTGTTTGGCCCATGTTTGGCCACTCGATCATACGGCCCGTATAAGGCCCATTGATGATACGACCCGCAGAAGGCCCATTGTTTCTACGGCCCATAGAAGGCCCATTGTTTCTACGGCCCGGAGAAGGCCCACTATTTCTACGGCCAGTAGGAGGCCCAGTGTTACTACAGTAAATATTAGCCCATGGTTATTGTGGCCTAGTTTTAAAAAATAGGTTATTGCAGCCACTAGCTAACTGCGGAAAAAGAACTGCAATGACTACAAGCAAACAAATAAACAAGACAACAAGGAAATAAATAAGCAAGCAACTAACGCTATGATATCATGGCTATTACACATATTACATCCACTGGGCATCAAAGTTCGCCACCAGTGCAAATATAGGGAACAAAGAAGCATATCATATACATTGGTTGTCAAAGTTGGCGACCAGCGCAAATAAACGCTGCAGCAAAACAAATCCAGAACTGAAACCACTTCAGAAGATCTCAAGAAACAATATCCTGGGTACCCATAATGCTGGCAAGATGCTTAGCAAGCTTATTAACTTTCTCTTGTTTGGCGCTTAAATCCTCCAGCGCTTGCTGTTGCACCAGAAAATATGCATCTGAATTCTGCAGGGACTTCCTCGGTCCTTCAGCTTCCTGTCACAGCACATCTGATCGATGTCTTTCAACTGGAAGTTGAGACTCAAGAAGACGAACTGATTCAGGCAGCGAGTTCGAAGAGCTTGTGCCAGCAGTAGTGGCCAGTAACTCGAACACTACATCAAGACAGGACTTTTGGGTTCCCTCACTGTCGTCAAGATAGTTTTTATCAGCTTTCTTGGAGACCAACAGGGATGTCTCACTATCTTGAACCTTATATGCATTACTTCCTTTACCATTAGATAACGCGGTACTGTTCTCCAATATTTTGTCCGCATTCTAAAAGAGAAACAAGCAGACACATCACATGTTTACCATGTTGTATATGAAACTCATTTTGGTAAATGAGTTCAGTAGTAAAGTGGACAGGACAACAGCATGAAACAAACATATATCTATGTACCATGGTCACTTTATGGTCTATATCATTCTAGTTTTTGTTGCCAAATCAAGATAGAGACATAGTTCAAATAATATTTGTTCAAGACAAAGCAGAATAGACAAAATATAAGTATGGGTAACTATAGAGCAATAACAACACTTGTAATGTGCATGACATGAGAACATAACTGTTTATTCAATTGAAACTAAAATCAACATAGAGCATGTTACAACAGCAAACCAGGTAAAGAAACAGGTTTAAAACATACCTGTTGCGCCATTGGAGTTTCAATTCCATCCTTCAAATTTGAAAATAGTTGGTATGAGTAAATACAGTAATGCAAGAACAAAGGATTATGAACCATAGCTACAGAACCTGACCTGAGAACAAATCTTCTTCTCCTTTAAGCGTTGAGTTGGGATTCAGAGTGGTGGTCCTCGTGCTTTGGGCACTGCAGTTCCCTTACTAACTGCTCGTGTTTGGGTGCTCTGTGGTGGAGACGGTGCTATGTCAACTGGAACTGGGTTACTATCTGCCGGGGTTGGGGTTAGAAGGGGTGTAGCTGGTTCTCTGTCCAACTGGGTAGGGGTACAATCTGCGGGAGTCTGGGTTATGTGTGGTGGATCTGGTCCTTGGGCAAGTACAACTGTGGTTCTATCTGCATTAACTGGTAGCACTATCTTTTCTGAAGACCGTGTTGTTACTCCCTTAGATACTGCCATCACGCTCTCCAATTCAAATGGCCGATAAACAAGAAAAGTAATTGAAAGTATAGACATTGTATGATAGACAGGTGCAATGGATAGTGGGGAATAAAAGAGGGCATGAAATAATTCATATTTATGTTGTCTAACCAAACAGGATAGCATGACACAATTTCACATATATGATGGCTAACTAAACAGGATAGCATGACACAATTTCACATTATGATGGCTAACTAAAAAAGATGGAAAGACATAGTTCAAAATATGAGACTATGTAAACAGGATGACATGACATAACTATATAATGTGTTTATTAAATAGGTTGGCATGCCATAATTCACATACATTCACGGATAGAATGCCATAATTCAAAATATGATGACTGTAAACACTAAACAGGATGAGATGATATAACTATATGATGTCTTTATTAAATGGGTTGCCATGCCATAATTCAGATAGATGATGTGTATGTACTATGTAAACATGATGGCATGATATAATTCAAATATATGATTTATATAGTAAGCAAGTAAGCAGATGGCAATCCATATATGATGTAAAAACTAAGCAATGCAAGACAACATGCATGACATGGGTAATATAACCCTGCCAAGTTTGAGCATAGACCTCAGGGGGGAAATAGGACTGGTCATCAGTCTCTGAATCCTCGTCTGAGGAGCTCTCTGTAACCAGCAAGATGTCTGCTTCAGCAGGTAGCATTGTCTGCTCTGAATACCTTGTTTTCACTCCAGATACTTCCATCACCACTTCAAATGGCTGATGCACAGGAAGAGTAGTTGAATATACAAACGTTGTCGACAAATGGAACACGTAATACAAAAAAATGGTAGCATGATATAATTCACATACATGATGATTGGCTAAACAGCATGGCATTGCATAATTCACATATATAATGCCTTTGCAACAAGATAGCATTGTATAATTCACATATATAATGTCTTGCAACAAGATGGCAATGCATAATTCACATATATGGTAATTAGACACTCAACAAGTGGCATTCACACAAAGCATGTCTAAACTAATCAAATGACATAGCAATGCGAGACACCATACGCACGATATGAGCAACATAACCCTGCCAAGTTAGAGAATACACCTCGGGGGGGGAATAGGACTGGTCATCTGTCTCTGAATCCTCCTCTGAGGAGCTATCCGTAACCAGCGAGATATGCGCTTCGTCAGATAGCATAGTCTGCCCTGAAGACCTTGTTTTCACTCCAGAATTTTCCATGACCGTGTCAAATGGCTGATGCACACGAAGAGCAGTTGAATGTACTAACATTGTTGACAAATGTAATATGTAACGAAAAAAAGAATGGCCTGATATATTTTACATATAAGATGACTGGCTAAGCAGGATGGCATTGCAAAATTCACATATATGATGCCTGGGTAAACAAGATGGCGTTGCATAATTCACATAAACGATGAATAAACTAAACAGATGGCATTCGCACAAAGGATGTCTAAACTAAGCAGATGACATATTTGATGTATAAAGTAAGCAATGCAAGACACCATATGCATGATATAACCAACATCAGCATGCCAACTTAGAGCGAAGACCTCAGGGGGTAAATAGGAGTTGTCTTCTCCTTCTTAATCCCCCTCAGAACAGATATCTTCCTCTCGATTACAATCCGAAATGCGTGGAGGGGGGCTGCCTTTGCGCCTACCATGGAGCGACGTCTGCATGAAATTTTATTGCCACACAAGGCTCGTCTCTTTTGCTCTACATGTTCAGTTCCATTGTTTACAATAACTGTCATGCATAGGAATAAAACATAGTGAGATTATGTAAGGAGTGCATGCAGAAATCCAGAGTGATGGTAGCAACCTGTGGATAGACCCAAAACCAATAATAGCAGGCAGATAATGGCTTCTGTTAAAAAATATAGATAATGGCTTCTTTACTGTTTGTTTCCCACCCAACATGAAACTCATAGTAGACACCGGAGATTAACCAGATAGTAGATAGATACTATTGATAGCGGCCCCGATATGTACCCCACAACCATTTAAAAACTCAAGCTTGACCATTAGTTTGGAGCTGACTCAGTAATCGGTGAACAGGACGATAAAGTAGCATGTAATATTAAGCGATGCATAACGTAAGCAGACACGAAAGAGTGCGACCTCTCTTGCGGACCCGTGTAGTCCTCGAGGTCATTTGCTCGGTTGATGATGGTAATGCAGTTTTCATGGCTGCCAGCTGCGGGGAAGAAGATCTGAGGCGGCGAAAGACAGTCTGGAGGCCGGATCCCTGCTGTGCTGGACCCTTCTGTCGTTGGAGCAGCTGAGCTGGGGTGGACGACGGCGCAGCAGGAGCGGGACAAACCACGCAAGGTTTTCTTTGACAACTATCTATAAGAGAAGTAATTCTGTAAGGGCTCGTTTGAATTGGAGGATTCCAACAATGCAGGGATAGGAAATAGACAGGAATAGGATAGGAATGCACGCGCAAAATAGAGAATTTAAAAACACAGGATTTCTGCCAATCTGGGTGTTTGATTCACAACAATTGGAAGATCACAGGATGCAAAGAAGCATGGTGAGATTAAGTCAAACCACAAGAAAATGTACGGTTATAATGCTATTATGCTACTATCTCTTAGTCTTGTGCTTCATGAATAGGAATTTGAAAAGGAGGACACGTGAAAATTAAAATTCCTACGTTTTTCTTTCAAGGAGACACTAAAGGAACAAATCCGTGTGCTCAGTGGACAATATATATAACATGTAGAGTAAAAAAGAGATGCAACAAGTGTACAACCTCTTTGGCGAAGCCATGTCGATCTCAGCGTGATTGGGTTGGCCGGTGAGGATGCTCCGACTGACTTTGCTGTCGGAGGAGGGGAAGAAGATCTTAGGCGTTTGGAGATGGAGCCCGAGGTACTGCTCCGCTGTGATGGAGGGTTTCGTTGTTGGAGCAGCTCCGGTGAGTTGTACGATGCCGAGGCTGAAGCAGGACAAGAAGACAACAAACAACGTTAACCTTAGTGGAATTCTAATAGCATCTCCAATACATGACGTAAAATACGTAACCACAAAGTGCTAGATGTAAAATACATCAGCCGCTCATCTCTGAACTTAACTGTCGAAACTGAACTTAACTGTCGAAACTGAACTTAACTGTCAAAACTGAATTTTGCTGTCGAAACTGAACGCACTAGCAAGGTGAGGCTACACGTTGGCCGACTGACTTTTTCATCTCTGGTCAGTCGATTTTGCAGCCGTTGGATACGAAATCAAGGGCCTGCGGTTCATCTTCAACCTCCACCCCCCCCCCCGAGCCGCTAGCCACCACCGGCCAAACAGCAGCCCCCCATCACCCGCGGCCGGTGGTGCGCCGCCCCGCCCGCCCCGATAACACTCCCCACCGCCGGTCCGCCGCCGCCCCGGCCATCCCTCTAGGCCCCCCGTGCCGAGCTTTTTCTCTGGCGATCCCCACGCCACCGCCCCGCCAACGCCCCGCCACCACCGGCGACCACCGCCCCCATCCTGAACCCTAAGATAGATAGTGGGGTACCTCTCCGGCGAGCCCCCCTCCCCACTGTGGCTGGTTCTTCCTTCACCCCGGCGAGCCCCCCCACCCCCTGAAAATCGACTGACCCAAAAGTCGATTCAGTCGACTAAAGTGTAGCTAAATCGGAGCAGCATCGCAAGCAAGAGCAAGAGCGAGAGCAGCAGCGCGAGCAAGAGCAATAGCAAGAGCAGACCAGGCAAGGGACCGAGAGCAAGAGCAGAGCAGCAGCGCGAGCGAGAGCTAAAGCAGCAGCAGCTCCTATTGATGTGGACGTCGCCGCCGAGGGAGCGACGACGTGGAGGAAGTGGCCAGCGACGCCGCGTGGATGGAGCCACGCCGTGTCGGCTCGAGACCGAGCGCCAGCAGCACCATGAGATCGAATCAAGAAGAAAATGCGGCGATTAGTGTACAACCTCTTTGGTGGCGCCGATTAGGCCGCAGCTTCATCCGAGGAAACGGTGATGATGATGCTCTTCCGGTGGTGCAGGTGAAGACGGCGGTGTGGGAATGGAGGTGGCGCGAAAGACGAGGGGAACGTCGGGGCAGCTCCTTGGACGTGGAGGACGGGGTGGCTGAGCCGGCGGGACGATGAGATCGACGACGGATAATCATCCGGTACAGTGGATGAGGGACGTCGAGGTGTTGCTGTGGATGACGTCGTCGGGGAAGAGGCTCCGGGTGGGTGGCGGACGAAGCAGGGTGTGGGGTTTCGTCGCGGGTTTTCGCGGCCTCGGTGTACGAATGGGTGGGCGGATGGGATGGCAGTGGGGAACCATGGCTTAGAGATGCGCTTGTCCGAAATGTGGCGTAAGTTACGAAAGTACCGCCACCGATTTGAGGCGGTTCTTTCGGTTCAGGGGTACCACGGGCATTTCGCGTGTCGGGATTTCACAGGAGGTGGGAGTTTTCACGCACGTTGTAATTTCGGAATAGCAAGGCGCGGGTTGAGATGGAGGGAGTTGTCGGAGCACAACGAGACAAAGATATATCTTAAATATTTCGGGCTAACAAGGCGCAGGTTGAAATTTTCGGACAAGCCTAACGTGTACTGTACCAAATCAATGCGCACTACAAATGTCATTCAAAACTTTGAATTCATGTTATGTTCAATTAAAATATTTCGCTAAGTGTATAATGCATGCAACCTACTACTCAAATGAACGTTTTAGTGCATTCCAAACGTATATACTACCGCTTCAATATGAACTAAATTTGAATTCGTTTCTCTATTTGAATAAGATCGACAATCATCATTATTGTCAAGTTAAACCATCGTTTGTGTATTATCTTCACAGCACACCACATGATTAGTCTCGAGTTACATATGAACTATGTGTACTATATGAACTCGAACTAGATTTTTTGAATCCACATTATTTTGATTTCAAATCACATTACGTTTCTAGCTCTAGCTAGATCTTCATAATCTAAACCATGTCTCATATGTATAATGTGTTTATCACATTATGTATGGTGCCCCGCCCCCTACGCCTACAAGTATTTAGATGTGAGTTGCAAACACCACACATTACCACAAATTCAAATAAAATGTGAGAATGTTCAATATATAGTATTGTTTAGATTGTTCGATATTTAGTTGTAAGCTACAAACGCCACACATTATCACAAATTCAAATAAAATGTGAGATTGTTTGATGTATAGTATGGTTTAGATTATTCGGCATTTAGCTATGAGTTGCAAACGCCATGCATTATCACATTATGGTATAACATGTGCACAGCACGTGTATCACCGCTATTCATGCATGCAATGTTTAAAACACTATGATCTCCTATTCAAATATATGAAACCGCTTTCATACCAAATTATGATCTTTGTTAGTCTCTTACACCAACACAATCCTCTAACCTTTGTAGCTACCACTAACTTTCTCTCGTGCATGCACACGCCCTCCCCCTCCCTCGGCATTCTATCCACCGGGCACATTGATTTTTCTCTTTAGGTCGTTCTCCCAGAGTCTCCACAACTCCTTTCCGACACACACCGATCGATAAACCTCTGCAGCGATGCCTGCCTACAACATACACACACACCTTCAATCTCCTCCTTTATGTGTCCTTGCCTCGTGTCTCTCATACGGTCAGACACACGTGTAAACTCTCGCCCCTCTTTTCATCGATCTCACAACCGCACACTCCTCCCCCTATCTAGCTAGTAGTTGGGCCTCTCGCACCACCTCCTAGCTCCATTCTCTCTGTCTATCTGTCTCGCTGGGCCTTATTTGCCTCTAACAAATGGACGTACACCGACTGATATCTTGCTATACATATAGCTAGCTAGGTCCTTATAACTCGTTTTTACCCACACGTCAATCGATCTACCTCATTAGTTGTGTCTCTCCCTTCCTCGACAAACAACAATTGATCTACCGATCTAGTTAGGTTTGCTTACCAAACACATGGTTCCCCTTCATCATCCATGGATGCGTCCCGACAGATCTATCACGCATAGGCACACACAGAAACACATCCCCACTCTTATTGACAACATTGCAGTTCCACCCTCAGTTTCTCTAGTAGGCCTCTCCCACCATCTTCGAGAAGCAACTCCAGCACCCATCCAGCACTCTACCCCTCTCCCTCCCTCTCTCTCTCCTCTCTCTCTGTCCCATCATATTTCCCATCCTTCAGTTTGTATGGATGTCGACCAATCTCCCTCAAGACATAGCTGGGTCTCTCCTTCTCAACACATATACGAGTCGTTCTACCTCTATAGTTAGGCCTCTGCCTACCCCTCCCCCCACCCCCTCCCCCACACACACACCGATACATCGAGCACTCTAGTCATGTCTCCCTGCCACGCACAAACTTGACATGTGCCCTCTAACGTTCTGGTAGGCCAGTCGCCCTATATCTTTGACTTGCACACACACACACACAATTTCGATGGCTCTCTTCATCGATCTCGCACCCACCCACTTGATCCTCTCT